>NC_071116.1:20767500-20780000 GCF_024256425.1 Clarias gariepinus | reverse complement strand
CTTGTTTGTATGAGGGGATTCAAAAGCACAGGTCTTAGCAGAGGATGGTTTCGATCCATCGACCTCTGGGTTATGGGCCCAGCACGCTTCCGCTGCGCCACTCTGCTAGCCACAACCACCCCAGATGGGACTCAAACCCACAATCCCTGGCTTAGGAGGCCAGTGCCTTATCCATTAGGCCAACTGGATTACGCAACTCAGGCTCACCATCAGATTATGTGGAGACACAAAACTCACCATGGGTGCATATAAGATGCTAAATAGGGTTTCCCACCTGGAGTAGCCTACTACCATGAAGGGTTTCACCAACATTGTGGGAATTTTAAGTCCAGTTATGATTGAATTATGTGATCCACACGAAAAATGCTTATAGTTTGTTTCATTTCAAATTTCAATAGAAATAACCAAAACTGAGACAGTGAAAAATTAAAAAATGTTTAGTACAATTCAGAGAAGAGGAGCTAGGAAGTGTCTAGTTGTGAATCTCCCTGTTTTCAGGAGACCCTTTGCTGTAAATGAACACTACAGGATCATTGACCTTGTTTGTATGAGGGGATTCAAAAGCACAGGTCTTAGCAGAGGATGGTTTCGATCCATCGACCTCTGGGTTATGGGCCCAGCACGCTTCCGCTGCGCCACTCTGCTAGCCACAACCACCCCAGATGGGACTCGAACCCACAATCCCTGGCTTAGGAGGCCAGTGCCTTATCCATTAGGCCACTGGGGCTCAGCCGCTGCTGCAGCAACTCAAACGCGCTCAACTGGATTACACAACTCAGGCTCACCATCAGATTATGTGGAGACACAAAACTCACCATGGGTGCATATAAGATGCTAAATAGGGTTTCCCACCTGGAGTAGCCTGCTACCATGAAGGGTTTCACCAACATTGTGGGAATTTTAAGTCCAGTTATGATTGAATTATGTGATCCACACGAAAAATGCTTATAGTTTGTTTCATTTCAAATTTCAAAAGAAATAACCAAAACTGAGACAGTGAAAAATTAAAAAATGTTTAGTACAATTCAGAGAAGAGGAGCTAGGAAGTGTCTAGTTGTGAATCTCCCTGTTCTCAGGAGACCCTTTGCTGTAAATGAACACTACAGGATCATTGACCTTGTTTGTATGAGGGGATTCAAAAGCACAGGTCTTAGCAGAGGATGGTTTCGATCCATCGACCTCTGGGTTATGGGCCCAGCACGCTTCCGCTGCGCCACTCTGCCAACCACAACCACCCCAGATGGGACTCGAACCCACAATCCCTGGCTTAGGAGGCCAGTGCCTTATCCATTAGGCCACTGGGGCTCAGCCGCTGCTGCAGCAACTCAAACGCGCTTAACTGGATTACACAACTCAGGCTCACCATCAGATTATGTGGAGACACAAAACTCACCATGGGTGCATATAAGATGCTAAATAGGGTTTCCCACCTGGAGTAGCCTGCTACCATGAAGGGTTTCACCAACATTGTGGGAATTTTAAGTCCAGTTATGATTGAATTATGTGATCCACACGAAAAATGCTTATAGTTTGTTTTATTTCAAATTTCAATAGAAATAACAAAAACTAACCCAGTGAAAAATTAAAAAATGTTTAGTACAGTTCAGAGAAGAGGAGCTAGGAAGTGTCTAGTTGTGAATCTCCCTGTTCTCAGGAGACCCTTTGCTGTAAATGAACACTACAGGATCATTGACCTTGTTTGTATGAGGGGATTCAAAAGCACAGGTCTTAGCAGAGGATGGTTTCGATCCATCGACCTCTGGGTTATGGGCCCAGCACGCTTCCGCTGCGCCACTCTGCTAGCCACAACCACCCCAGACGGGACTCGAACCCACAATCCCTGGCTTAGGAGGCCAGTGCCTTATCCATTAGGCCAACTGGATTACGCAACTCAGGCTCACCATCAGATTATGTGGAGACACAAAACTCACCATGGGTGCATATAAGAGGCTAAATAGGGTTTCCCACCTGGAGTAGCCTGCTACCATGAAGGGTTTCACCAACATTGTGGGAATTTTAAGTCCAGTTATGATTGAATTATGTGATCCACACGAAAAATGCTTATAGTTTGTTTCATTTCAAATTTCAATAGAAATAACAAAAACTGAGACAGTGAAAAATTAAAAAATGTTCAGTACAGTTCAGAGAAGAGGAGCTAGGAAGTGTCTAGTTGTGAATCTCCCTGTTCTCAGGAGACCCTTTGCTGTAAATGAACACTACAGGATCATTGACCTTGTTTGTATGAGGGGATTCAAAAGCACAGGTCTTAGCAGAGGATGGTTTCGATCCATCGACCTCTGGGTTATGGGCCCAGCACGCTTCCGCTGCGCCACTCTGCTAGCCACAACCACCCCAGATGGGACTCGAACCCACAATCCCTGGCTTAGGAGGCCAGTGCCTTATCCATTAGGCCACTGGGGCTCAGCCGCTGCTGCAGCAACTCAAACGCGATCAACTGGATTACACAACTCAGGCTCACCATCAGATTATGTGGAGAAACAAAACTCACCATGGGTGCATATAAGATGCTAAATAGGGTTTCCCACCTGGAGTAGCCTGCTACCATGAAGGGTTTCACCAACATTGTGGGAATTTTAAGTCCAGTTATGATTGAATTATGTGATCCACACGAAAAATGCTTATAGTTTGTTTTATTTCAAATTTCAATAGAAATAACAAAAACTAACCCAGTGAAAAATTAAAAAGTGTTTAGTACAGTTCAGAGAAGAGGAGCTAGGAAGTGTCTAGTTGTGAATCTCCCTGTTCTCAGGAGACCCTTTGCTGTAAATGAACACTACAGGATCATTGACCTTGTTTGTATAAGGGGATTCAAAAGCACAGGTCTTAGCAGAGGATGGTTTCGATCCATCGACCTCTGGGTTATGGGCCCAGCACGCTTCCGCTGCGCCACTCTGCTAGCCACACCCACCCCAGATGGGACTCGAACCCACAATCCCTGGCTTAGGAGGCCAGTGCCTTATCCATTAGGCCACTGGGGCTCAGCCGCTGCTGCAGCAACTCAAACGCGATCAACTGGATTACACAACTCAGGCTCACCATCAGATTATGTGGAGAAACAAAACTCACCATGGGTGCATATAAGATGCTAAATAGGGTTTCCCACCTGGAGTAGCCTGCTACCATGAAGGGTTTCACCAACATTGTGGGAATTTTAAGTCCAGTTATGATTGAATTATGTGATCCACACGAAAAATGCTTATAGTTTGTTTTATTTCAAATTTCAATAGAAATAACAAAAACTAACCCAGTGAAAAATTAAAAAGTGTTTAGTACAGTTCAGAGAAGAGGAGCTAGGAAGTGTCTAGTTGTGAATCTCCCTGTTCTCAGGAGACCCTTTGCTGTAAATGAACACTACAGGATCATTGACCTTGTTTGTATGAGGGGATTCAAAAGCACAGGTCTTAGCAGAGGATGGTTTCGATCCATCGACCTCTGGGTTATGGGCCCAGCACGCTTCCGCTGCGCCACTCTGCTAGCCACACCCACCCCAGATGGGACTCGAACCCACAATCCCTGGCTTAGGAGGCCAGTGCCTTATCCATTAGGCCAACTGGATTACACAACTCAGGCTCACCATCAGATTATGTGGAGACACAAAACTCACCATGGGTGCATATAAGATGCTAAATAGGGTTTCCCACCTGGAGTAGCCTGCTACCATGAAGGGTTTCACCAACATTGTGGGAATTTTAAGTCCAGTTATGATTGAATTATGTGATCCACACGAAAAATGCTTATAGTTTGTTTCATTTCAAATTTCAATAGAAATAACAAAAACTGAGACAGTGAAAAATTAAAAAATGTTTAGTACAGTTCAGAGAAGAAGAGCTAGGAAGTGTCTAGTTGTGAATCGCCCTGTTCTCAGGAGACCCTTTGCTGTAAATGAACACTACAGGATCATTGACCTTGTTTGTATGAGGGGATTCAAAAGCACAGGTCTTAGCAGAGGATGGTTTCGATCCATCGACCTCTGGGTTATGGGCCCAGCACGCTTCCGCTGCGCCACTCTGCTAGCCACAACCACCCCAGATGGGACTCGAACCCACAATCCCTGGCTTAGGAGGCCAGTGCCTTATCCATTAGGCCACTGGGGCTCAGCCGCTGCTGCAGCAACTCAAACGCGATCAACTGGATTACACAACTCAGGCTCACCATCAGATTATGTGGAGAAACAAAACTCACCATGGGTGCATATAAGATGCTAAATAGGGTTTCCCACCTGGAGTAGCCTGCTACCATGAAGGGTTTCACCAACATTGTGGGAATTTTAAGTCCAGTTATGATTGAATTATGTGATCCACACGAAAAATGCTTATAGTTTGTTTTATTTCTAATTTCAATAGAAATAACAAAAACTAACCCAGTGAAAAATTAAAAAATGTTTAGTACAGTTCAGAGAAGAGAGCTAGGAAGTGTCTAGTTGTGAATCTCCCTGTTCTCAGGAGACCCTTTGCTGTAAATGAACACTACAGGATCATTGACCTTGTTTGTATGAGGGGATTCAAAAGCACAGGTCTTAGCAGAGGATGGTTTCGATCCATCGACCTCTGGGTTATGGGCCCAGCACGCTTCCGCTGCGCCACTCTGCTAGCCACAACCACCCCAGACGGGACTCGAACCCACAATCCCTGGCTTAGGAGGCCAGTGCCTTATCCATTAGGCCAACTGGATTAGGCAACTCAGGCTCACCATCAGATTATGTGGAGACACAAAACTCACCATGGGTGCATATAAGATGCTAAATAGGGTTTCCCACCTGGAGTAGCCTGCTACCATGAAGGGTTTCACCAACATTGTGGGAATTTTAAGTCCAGTTATGATTGAATTATGTGATCCACACGAAAAATGCTTATAGTTTGTTTCATTTCAAATTTCAATAGAAATAACCAAAACTGAGACAGTGAAAAATTAAAAAATGTTCAGTACAGTTCAGAGAAGAGGAGCTAGGAAGTGTCTAGTTGTGAATCTCCCTGTTCTCAGGAGACCCTTTGCTGTAAATGAACACTACAGGATCATTGACCTTGTTTGTATGAGGGGATTCAAAAGCACAGGTCTTAGCAGAGGATGGTTTCGATCCATCGACCTCTGGGTTATGGGCCCAGCACGCTTCCGCTGCGCCACTCTGCTAGCCACAACCACCCCAGATGGGACTCGAACCCACAATCCCTGGCTTAGGAGGCCAGTGCCTTATCCATTAGGCCACTGGGGCTCAACCGCTGCTGCAGCAACTCAAACGCGATCAACTGGATTACACAACTCAGGCTCACCATCAGATTATGTGGAGACACAAAACTCACCATGGGTGCATATAAGATGCTAAATAGGGTTTCCCACCTGGAGTAGCCTGCTACCATGAAGGGTTTCACCAACATTGTGGGAATTTTAAGTCCAGTTATGATTGAATTATGTGATCCACACGAAAAATGCTTATAGTTTGTTTTATTTTAAATTTCAATAGAAATAACAAAAACTAACCCAGTGAAAAATTAAAAAATGTTTAGTACAGTTCAGAGAAGAGGAGCTAGGAAGTGTCTAGTTGTGAATCTCCCTGTTCTCAGGAGACCCTTTGCTGTAAATGAACACTACAGGATCATTGACCTTGTTTGTATGAGGGGATTCAAAAGCACAGGTCTTAGCAGAGGATGGTTTCGATCCATCGACCTCTGGGTTATGGGCCCAGGACGCTTCCGCTGCGCCACTCTGCTAGCCACAACCATCTGGATGGGACTCGAACCCACAATCCCTGGCTTAGGAGGCCAGTGCCTTATCCATTAGGCCACTGGGGCTCAGCCGCTGCTGCAGCAACTCAAACGCGCTCAACTGGATTACACAACTCAGGCTCACCATCAGATTATGTGGAGACACAAAACTCACCATGGGTGCATATAAGATGCTAAATAGGGTTTCCCACCTGGAGTATCCTGCTACCATGAAGGGTTTCAGCAACATTGTGGGAATTTTAAGTCCAGTTATGATTGAATTATGTGATCCACACGAAAAATGCTTATAGTTTGTTTCATTTCAAATTTCAATAGAAATAACCAAAACTGAGACAGTGAAAAATTAAAAAATGTTTAGTACAATTCAGAGAAGAGGAGCTAGGAAGTGTCTAGTTGTGAATCTCCCTGTTCTCAGGAGACCCTTTGCTGTAAATGAACACTACAGGATCATTGACCTTGTTTGTATGAGGGGATTCAAAAGCACAGGTCTTAGCAGAGGATGGTTTCGATCCATCGACCTCTGGGTTATGGGCCCAGCACGCTTCCGCTGCGCCACTTTGCTAGCCACAACCATCTGGATGGGACTCGAACCCACAATCCCTGGCTTAGGAGGCCAGTGCCTTATCCATTAGGCCACTGGGGCTCAGCCGCTGCTTCAGCAACTCAAACGCGATCAACTGGATTACACAACTCAGGCTCACCATCAGATTATGTGGAGAAACAAAACTCACCATGGGTGCATATAAGATGCTAAATAGGGTTTCCCACCTGGAGTAGCCTGCTACCATGAAGGGTTTCACCAACATTGTGGGAATTTTAAGTCCAGTTATGATTGAATTATGTGATCCACACGAAAAATGCTTATAGTTTGTTTCATTTCAAATTTCAATAGAAATAACAAAAACTAACCCAGTGAAAAATTAAAAAGTGTTTAGTACAGTTCAGAGAAGAGGAGCTTGGAAGTGTCTAGTTGTGAATCTCCCTGTTCTCAGGAGACCCTTTGCTGTAAATGAACACTACAGGATCATTGACCTTGTTTGTATGAGGGGATTCAAAAGCACAGGTCTTAGCAGAGGATGGTTTCGATCCATCGACCTCTGGGTTATGGGCCCAGCACGCTTCCGCTGCGCCACTCTGCTAGCCACACCCACCCCAGATGGGACTCGAACCCACAATCCCTGGCTTAGGAGGCCAGTGCCTTATCCATTAGGCCAACTGGATTACACAACTCAGGCTCACCATCAGATTATGTGGAGACACAAAACTCACCATGGGTGCATATAAGATGCTAAATAGGGTTTCCCACCTGGAGTAGCCTGCTACCATGAAGGGTTTCACCAACATTGTGGGAATTTTAAGTCCAGTTATGATTGAATTATGTGATCCACACGAAAAATGCTTATAGTTTGTTTCATTTCAAATTTCAATAGAAATAACAAAAACTGAGACAGTGAAAAATTAAAAAATGTTTAGTACAGTTCAGAGAAGAAGAGCTAGGAAGTGTCTAGTTGTGAATCGCCCTGTTCTCAGGAGACCCTTTGCTGTAAATGAACACTACAGGATCATTGACCTTGTTTGTATGAGGGGATTCAAAAGCACAGGTCTTAGCAGAGGATGGTTTCGATCCATCGACCTCTGGGTTATGGGCCCAGCACGCTTCCGCTGCGCCACTCTGCTAGCCACAACCACCCCAGATGGGACTCGAACCCACAATCCCTGGCTTAGGAGGCCAGTGCCTTATCCATTAGGCCACTGGGGCTCAGCCGCTGCTGCAGCAACTCAAACGCGATCAACTGGATTACACAACTCAGGCTCACCATCAGATTATGTGGAGAAACAAAACTCACCATGGGTGCATATAAGATGCTAAATAGGGTTTCCCACCTGGAGTAGCCTGCTACCATGAAGGGTTTCACCAACATTGTGGGAATTTTAAGTCCAGTTATGATTGAATTATGTGATCCACACGAAAAATGCTTATAGTTTGTTTTATTTCTAATTTCAATAGAAATAACAAAAACTAACCCAGTGAAAAATTAAAAAATGTTTAGTACAGTTCAGAGAAGAGAGCTAGGAAGTGTCTAGTTGTGAATCTCCCTGTTCTCAGGAGACCCTTTGCTGTAAATGAACACTACAGGATCATTGACCTTGTTTGTATGAGGGGATTCAAAAGCACAGGTCTTAGCAGAGGATGGTTTCGATCCATCGACCTCTGGGTTATGGGCCCAGCACGCTTCCGCTGCGCCACTCTGCCAGCCACAACCACCCCAGATGGGACTCGAACCCACAATCCCTGGCTTAGGAGGCCAGTGCCTTATCCATTAGGCCAACTGGATTACACAACTCAGGCTCACCATCAGATTATGTGGAGACACAAAACTCACCATGGGTGCATATAAGATGCTAAATAGGGTTTCCCACCTGGAGTAGCCTGCTACCATGAAGGGTTTCACCAACATTGTGGGAATTTTAAGTCCAGTTATGATTGAATTATGTGATCCACACGAAAAATGCTTATAGTTTGTTTCATTTCAAAATTCAATAGAAATAACCAAAACTGAGACACTGAAAAATTAAAAAATGTTTAGTACAATTCAGAGAAGAGGAGCTAGGAAGTGTCTAGTTGTGAATCTCCCTGTTCTCAGGAGACCCTTTGCTGTAAATGAACACTACAGGATCATTGACCTTGTTTGTATGAGGGGATTCAAAAGCACAGGTCTTAGCAGAGGATGGTTTCGATCCATCGACCTCTGGGTTATGGGCCCAGCACGCTTCCGCTGCGCCACTCTGCTAGCCACAACCACCCCAGATGGGACTCGAACCCACAATCCCTGGCTTAGGAGGCCAGTGCCTTATCCATTAGGCCACTGGGGCTCAGCCGCTGCTGCAGCAACTCAAACGCGATCAACTGGATTACACAACTCAACGCTCACCATCAGATTATGTGGAGAAACAAAACTCACCATGGGTGCATATAAGATGCTAAATAGGGTTTCCCACCTGGAGTAGCCTGCTACCATGAAGGGTTTCACCAACATTGTGGGAATTTTAAGTCCAGCTATGATTGAATTATGTGATCCACACGAAAAATGCTTATAGTTTGTTTCATTTCAAATTTCAATAGAAATAACCAAAACTGAGACAGTGAAAAATTAAAAAATGTTTAGTACAGTTCAGAGAAGAGGAGCTAGGAAGTGTCTAGTTGTGAATCTCCCTGTTCTCAGGAGACCCTTTGCTGTAAATGAACACTACAGGATCATTGACCTTGTTTGTATGAGGGGATTCAAAAGCACAGGTCTTAGCAGAGGATGGTTTCGATCCATCGACCTCTGGGTTATGGGCCCAGCACGCTTCCGCTGCGCCACTCTGCTAGCCACAACCACCCCAGATGGGACTCGAACGCACAATCCCTGGCTTAGGAGGCCAGTGCCCTATCCATTAGGCCACTGGGGCTCAGCCGCTGCTGCAGCAACTCAAACGCGATCAACTGGATTACACAACTCAGGCTCACCATCAGATTATGTGGAGAAACAAAACTCACCATGGGTGCATATAAGATGCTAAATAGGGTTTCCCACCTGGAGTAGCCTGCTACCATGAAGGGTTTCACCAACATTGTGGGAATTTTAAGTCCAGTTATGATTGAATTATGTGATCCACACGAAAAATGCTTATAGTTTGTTTCATTTCAAATTTCAATAGAAATAACAAAAACTAACCCAGTGAAAAATAAAAAAATGTTTAGTACAGTTCAGAGAAGAGGAGCTAGGAAGTGTCTAGTTGTGAATCTCCCTGTTCTCAGGAGACCCTTTGCTGTAAATGAACACTACAGGATCATTGACCTTGTTTGTATAAGGGGATTCAAAAGCACAGGTCTTAGCAGAGGATGGTTTCGATCCATCGACCTCTGGGTTATGGGCCCAGCACGCTTCCGCTGCGCCACTCTGCTAGCCACAACCACCCCAGATGGGACTCGAACCCACAATCCCTGGCTTAGGAGGCCAGTGCCTTATCCATTAGGCCACTGGGGCTCAGCCGCTGCTGCAGCAACTCAAACGCGATCAACTGGATTACACAACTCAGGCTCACCATCAGATTATGTGGAGACACAAAACTCACCATGGGTGCATATAAGATGCTAAATAGGGTTTCCCACCTGGAGTAGCCTGCTACCATGAAGGGTTTCACCAACATTGTGGGAATTTTAAGTCCAGTTATGATTGAATTATGTGATCCACACGAAAAATGCTTATAGTTTGTTTCATTTCAAATTTCAATAGAAATAACAAAAACTAACCCAGTGAAAAATAAAAAAATGTTTAGTACAGTTCAGAGAAGAGGAGCTAGGAAGTGTCTAGTTGTGAATCTCCCTGTTCTCAGGAGACCCTTTGCTGTAAATGAACACTACAGGATCATTGACCTTGTTTGTATAAGGGGATTCAAAAGCACAGGTCTTAGCAGAGGATGGTTTCGATCCATCGACCTCTGGGTTATGGGCCCAGCACGCTTCCGCTGCGCCACTCTGCTAGCCACAACCACCCCAGATGGGACTCGAACCCACAATCCCTGGCTTAGGAGGCCAGTGCCTTATCCATTAGGCCAACTGGATTACACAACTCAGGCTCACCATCAGATTATGTGGAGACACAAAACTCACCATGGGTGCATATAAGATGCTAAATAGGGTTTCCCACCTGGAGTAGCCTGCTACCATGAAGGGTTTCACCAACATTGTGGGAATTTTAAGTCCAGTTATGATTGAATTATGTGATCCACACGAAAAATGCTTATAGTTTGTTTCATTTCAAATTTCAATAGAAATAACAAAAACTGAGACAGTGAAAAATTAAAAAATGTTTAGTACAGTTCAGAGAAGAAGAGCTAGGAAGTGTCTAGTTGTGAATCGCCCTGTTCTCAGGAGACCCTTTGCTGTAAATGAACACTACAGGATCATTGACCTTGTTTGTATGAGGGGAATTCAAAAGCACAGGTCTTAGCAGAGGATGGTTTCGATCCATCGACCTCTGGGTTATGGGCCCAGCACGCTTCCGCTGCGCCACTCTGCTAGCCACAACCACCCCAGATGGGACTCGAACCCACAATCCCTGGCTTAGGAGGCCAGTGCCTTATCCATTAGGCCACTGGGGCTCAGCCGCTGCTGCAGCAACTCAAACGCGATCAACTGGATTACACAACTCAACGCTCACCATCAGATTATGTGGAGAAACAAAACTCACCATGGGTGCATATAAGATGCTAAATAGGGTTTCCCACCTGGAGTAGCCTGCTACCATGAAGGGTTTCACCAACATTGTGGGAATTTTAAGTCCAGTTATGATTGAATTATGTGATCCACACGAAAAATGCTTATAGTTTGTTTCATTTCAAATTTCAATAGAAATAACCAAAACTGAGACAGTGAAAAATTAAAAAATGTTTAGTACAATTCAGAGAAGAGGAGCTAGGAAGTGTCTAGTTGTGAATCTCCCTGTTCTCAGGAGACCCTTTGCTGTAAATGAACACTACAGGATCATTGACCTTGTTTGTATGAGGGGATTCAAAAGCACAGGTCTTAGCAGAGGATGGTTTCGATCCATCGACCTCTGGGTTATGGGCCCAGCACGCTTCCGCTGCGCCACTCTGCTAGCCACAACCACCCCAGATGGGACTCGAACCCACAATCCCTGGCTTAGGAGGCCAGTGCCTTATCCATTAGGCCACTGGGGCTCAGCCGCTGCTGCAGCAACTCAAACGCGATCAACTGGATTACACAACTCAGGCTCACCATCAGATTATGTGGAGACACAAAACTCACCATGGGTGCATATAAGATGCTAAATAGGGTTTCCCACCTGGAGTAGCCTGCTACCATGAAGGGTTTCACCAACATTGTGGGAATTTTAAGTCCAGTTATGATTGAATTATGTGATCCACACGAAAAATGCTTATAGTTTGTTTTATTTTAAATTTCAATAGAAATAACAAAAACTAACCCAGTGAAAAATTAAAAAATGTTTAGTACAGTTCAGAGAAGAGGAGCTAGGAAGTGTCTAGTTGTGAATCTCCCTGTTCTCAGGAGACCCTTTGCTGTAAATTAACACTACAGGATCATTGACCTTGTTTGTATGAGGGGATTCAAAAGCACAGGTCTTAGCAGAGGATGGTTTCGATCCATCGACCTCTGGGTTATGGGCCCAGGACGCTTCCGCTGCGCCACTCTGCTAGCCACAACCATCTGGATGGGACTCGAACCCACAATCCCTGGCTTAGGAGGCCAGTGCCTTATCCATTAGGCCACTGGGGCTCAGCCGCTGCTGCAGCAACTCAAACGCGATCAACTGGATTACACAACTCAGGCTCACCATCAGATTATGTGGAGAAACAAAACTCACCATGGGTGCATATAAGATGCTAAATAGGGTTTCCCACCTGGAGTAGCCTGCTACCATGAAGGGTTTCACCAACATTGTGGGAATTTTAAGTCCAGTTATGATTGAATTATGTGATCCACACGAAAAATGCTTATAGTTTGTTTTATTTCAAATTTCAATAGAAATAACAAAAACTAACCCAGTGAAAAATTAAAAAATGTTTAGTACAGTTCAGAGAAGAGGAGCTAGGAAGAGTCTAGTTGTGAATCTCCCTGTTCTCAGGAGACCCTTTGCTGTAAATGAACACTACAGGATCATTGACCTTGTTTGTATGAGGGGATTCAAAAGCACAGGTCTTAGCAGAGGATGGTTTCGATCCATCGACCTC
>NC_071116.1:20757500-20765000 GCF_024256425.1 Clarias gariepinus | reverse complement strand
GCTAAATAGGGTTTCCCACCTGGAGTAGCCTGCTACCATGAAGGGTTTCACCAACATTGTGGGAATTTTAAGTCCAGTTATGATTGAATTATGTGATCCACACGAAAAATGCTTATAGTTTGTTTTATTTCAAATTTCAATAGAAATAACAAAAACTAACCCAGTGAAAAATTAAAAAATGTTTAGTACAGTTCAGAGAAGAGGAGCTAGGAAGTGTCTAGTTGTGAATCTCCCTGTTCTCAGGAGACCCTTTGCTGTAAATGAACACTACAGGATCATTGACCTTGTTTGTATGAGGGGATTCAAAAGCACAGGTCTTAGCAGAGGATGGTTTCGATCCATCGACCTCTGGGTTATGGGCCCAGCACGCTTCCGCTGCGCCACTCTGCTAGCCACAACCACCCCAGATGGGACTCGAACCCACAATCCCTGGCTTAGGAGGCCAGTGCCTTATCCATTAGGCCAACTGGATTACACAACTCAGGCTCACCATCAGATTATGTGGAGACACAAAACTCACCATGGGTGCATATAAGATGCTAAATAGGGTTTCCCACCTGAAGTAGCCTACTACCATGAAGGGTTTCACCAACATTGTGGGAATTTTAAGTCCAGTTATGATTGAATTACGTGATCCACACGAAAAATGCTTATAGTTTGTTTCATTTCAAATTTCAATAGAAATAACCAAAACTGAGACAGTGAAAAATTAAAAAATGTTTAGTACAATTCAGAGAAGAGGAGCTAGGAAGTGTCTAGTTGTGAATCTCCCTGTTCTCAGGAGACCCTTTGCTGTAAATGAACACTACAGGATCATTGACCTTGTTTGTATGAGGGGATTCAAAAGCACAGGTCTTAGCAGAGGATGGTTTCTATCCATCGACCTCTGGGTTATGGGCCCAGCACGCTTCCGCTGCGCCACTCTGCCAACCACAACCACCCCAGATGGGACTCGAACCCACAATCCCTGGCTTAGGAGGCCAGTGCCTTATCCATTAGGCCACTGGGGCTCAGCCGCTGCTGCAGCAACTCAAACGCGCTTAACTGGATTACACAACTCAGGCTCACCATCAGATTATGTGGAGACACAAAACTCACCATGGGTGCATATAAGATGCTAAATAGGGTTTCCCACCTGGAGTATCCTGCTACCATGAAGGGTTTCACCAACATTTTGGGAATTTTAAGTCCAGTTATGATTGAATTATGTGATCCACACGAAAAATGCTTATAGTTTGTTTCATTTCAAATTTCAATAGAAATAACCAAAACTGAGACAGTGAAAAATTAAAAAATGTTTAGTACAATTCAGAGAAGAGGAGCTAGGAAGCGTCTAGTTGTGAATCTCCCTGTTCTCAGGAGACCCTTTGCTGTAAATGAACACTACAGGATCATTGACCTTGTTTGTATGAGGGGATTCAAAAGCACAGGTCTTAGCAGAGGATGGTTTCGATCCATCGACCCCTGGGTTATGGGCCCAACACGCTTCCGCTGCGCCACTCTGCTAGCCACAACCACCCCAGATGGGACTCGAACCCACAATCCCTGGCTTAGGAGGCCAGTGCCTTATCCATTAGGCCACTGGGGCTCAGCCGCTGCTGCAGCAACTCAAACGCGATCAACTGGATTACACAACTCACGCTCACCATCAGATTATGTGGAGAAACAAAACTCACCATGGGTGCATATAAGATGCTAAATAGGGTTTCCCACCTGGAGTAGCCTGCTACCATGAAGGGTTTCACCAACATTGTGGGAATTTTAAGTCCAGTTATGATTGAATTATGTGATCCACACGAAAAATGCTTATAGTTTGTTTTATTTCAAATTTCAATAGAAATAACAAAAACTAACCCAGTGAAAAATTAAAAAATGTTTAGTACAGTTCAGAGAAGAGGAGCTAGGAAGTGGCTAGTTGTGAATCTCCCTGTTCTCAGGAGACCCTTTGAGGTAAATTAACACTACAGGATCATTGACCTTGTTTGTATGAGGGGATTAAAAAGCACAGGTCTTAGCGGAGGATGGTTTCGATCCATCGACCTCTGGGTTATGGGCCCAGCACGCTTCCGCTGCGCAACTCCGCTAGCCACAACCACCCCAGATGGGACTCGAACCCACAATCCCTGGCTTAGGAGGCCAGTGCCTTATCCATTAGGCCACTGGGGCTCAGCCGCTGCTGCAGCAACTCAAACGCGATCAACTGGATTACACAACTCAGGCTCACCATCAGATTATGTGGAGAAACAAAACTCACCATGGGTGCATATAAGATGCTAAATAGGGTTTCCCACCTGGAGTAGCCTGCTACCATGAAGGGTTTCACCAACATTGTGGGAATTTAAAGTCCAGTTATGATTGAATTATGTAATCCACACGAAAAATGCTTATAGTTTGTTTCATTTCAAATTTAAATAGAAATAACAAAAACTAACCCAGTGAAAAATTAAAAAATGTTTAGTACAGTTCAGAGAAGAGGAGCTAGAAAGTGTCTAGTTGTGAATATCCCTGTTCTCAGGAGACCCTTTGCTGTAAATGAACACTACAGGATCATTGACCTTGTTTGTATGAGGGGATTCAAAAGCACAGGTCTTAGCAGAGGATGGTTTCGATCCATCGACCTCTGGGTTATGGGCCCAGCACGCTTCCGCTGCGCCACTCTGCTAGCCACAACCACCCCAGATGGGACTCGAACCCACAATCCCTGGCTTAGGAGGCCAGTGCCTTATCCATTAGGCCACTGGGGCTCAGCCGCTGCTGCAGCAACTCAAACGCGATCAACTGGATTACACAACTCAGGCTCACCATCAGATTATGTGGAGAAACAAAACTCACCATGGGTGCATATAAGATGCTAAATAGGGTTTCCCACCTGGAGTAGCCTGCTACCATGAAGGGTTTCACCAACATTGTGGGAATTTTAAGTCCAGTTATGATTGAATTATGTGATCCACACGAAAAATGCTTATAGTTTGTTTTATTTCAAATTTCAATAGAAATAACAAAAACTAACCCAGTGAAAAATTAAAAAATGTTTAGTACAGTTCAGAGAAGAGGAGCTAGGAAGTGGCTAGTTGTGAATCTCCCTGTTCTCAGGAGACCCTTTGCTGTAAATGAACACTACAGGATCATTGACCTTGTTTGTATGAGGGGATTCAAAAGCACAGGTCTTAGCAGAGGATGGTTTCGATCCATCGACCTCTGGGTTATGGGCCCAGCACGCTTCCGCTGCGCCACTCTGCTAGCCACAACCACCCCAGACGGGACTCGAACCCACAATCCCTGGCTTAGGAGGCCAGTGCCTTATCCATTAGGCCAACTGGATTACACAACTCAGGCTCACCATCAGATTATGTGGAGAAACAAAACTCACCATGGGTGCATATAAGATGCTAAATAGGGTTTCCCACCTGGAGTAGCCTGCTACCATGAAGGGTTTCACCAACATTGTGGGAATTTTAAGTCCAGTTATGATTGAATTATGTGATCCACACGAAAAATGCTTATAGTTTGTTTTATTTCAAATTTCAATAGAAATAACAAAAACTAACCCAGTGAAAAATTAAAAAATGTTTAGTACAGTTCAGAGAAGAGGAGCTAGGAAGTGGCTAGTTGTGAATCTCCCTGTTCTCAGGAGACCCTTTGAGGTAAATTAACACTACAGGATCATTGACCTTGTTTGTATGAGGGGATTCAAAAGCACAGGTCTTAGCAGAGGATGGTTTCGATCCATCGACCTCTGGGTTATGGGCCCAGCACGCTTCCGCTGCGCAACTCCGCTAGCCACAACCACCCCAGATGGGACTCGAACCCACAATCCCTGGCTTAGGAGGCCAGTGCCTTATCCATTAGGCCACTGGGGCTCAGCCGCTGCTGCAGCAACTCAAACGCGATCAACTGGATTACACAACTCAGGCTCACCATCAGATTATGTGGAGACACAAAACTCACCATGGGTGCATATAAGATGCTAAATAGGGTTTCCCACCTGGAGTAGCCTGCTACCATGAAGGGTTTCACCAACATTGTGGGAATTTAAAGTCCAGTTATGATTGAATTATGTAATCCACACGAAAAATGCTTATAGTTTGTTTCATTTCAAATTTAAATAGAAATAACAAAAACTAACCCAGTGAAAAATTAAAAAATGTTTAGTACAGTTCAGAGAAGAGGAGCTAGGAAGTGTCTAGTTGTGAATATCCCTGTTCTCAGGAGACCCTTTGCTGTAAATGAACGCTACAGGATCATTGACCTTGTTTGTATGAGGGGATTCAAAAGCACAGGTCTTAGCAGAGGATGGTTTCGATCCATCGACCTCTGGGTTATGGGCCCAGCACGCTTCCGCTGCGCCACTCTGCTAGCCACAACCACCCCAGATGGGACTCGAACCCACAATCCCTGGCTTAGGAGGCCAGTGCCTTATCCATTAGGCCACTGGGGCTCAGCCGCTGCTGCAGCAACTCAAACGCGATCAACTGGATTACACAACTCAGGCTCACCATCAGATTATGTGGAGACACAAAACTCACCATGGGTGCATATAAGATGCTAAATAGGGTTTCCCACCTGGAGTAGCCTGCTACCATGAAGGGTTTCACCAACATTGTGGGAATTTAAAGTCCAGTTATGATTGAATTATGTAATCCACACGAAAAATGCTTATAGTTTGTTTCATTTCAAATTTAAATAGAAATAACAAAAACTAACCCAGTGAAAAATTAAAAAATGTTTAGTACAGTTCAGAGAAGAGGAGCTAGAAAGTGTCTAGTTGTGAATATCCCTGTTCTCAGGAGACCCTTTGCTGTAAATGAACACTACAGGATCATTGACCTTGTTTGTATGAGGGGATTCAAAAGCACAGGTCTTAGCAGAGGATGGTTTCGATCCATCGACCTCTGGGTTATGGGCCCAGCACGCTTCCGCTGCGCCACTCTGCTAGCCACAACCACCCCAGATGGGACTCGAACCCACAATCCCTGGCTTAGGAGGCCAGTGCCTTATCCATTAGGCCACTGGGGCTCAGCCGCTGCTGCAGCAACTCAAACGCGATCAACTGGATTACACAACTCAGGCTCACCATCAGATTATGTGGAGAAACAAAACTCACCATGGGTGCATATAAGATGCTAAATAGGGTTTCCCACCTGGAGTAGCCTGCTACCATGAAGGGTTTCACCAACATTGTGGGAATTTTAAGTCCAGTTATGATTGAATTATGTGATCCACACGAAAAATGCTTATAGTTTGTTTTATTTCAAATTTCAATAGAAATAACAAAAACTAACCCAGTGAAAAATTAAAAAATGTTTAGTACAGTTCAGAGAAGAGGAGCTAGGAAGTGTCTAGTTGTGAATCTCCCTGTTCTCAGGAGACCCTTTGCTGTAAATGAACACTACAGGATCATTGACCTTGTTTGTATGAGGGGATTCAAAAGCACAGGTCTTAGCAGAGGATGGTTTCGATCCATCGACCTCTGGGTTATGGGCCCAGCACGCTTCCGCTGCGCCACTCTGCTAGCCACAACCACCCAAGACGGGACTCGAACCCACAATCCCTGGCTTAGGAGGCCAGTGCCTTATCCATTAGGCCACTGGGGCTCAGCCGCTGCTGCAGCAACTCAAACGCGATCAACTGGATTACACAACTCAGGCTCACCATCAGATTATGTGGAGACACAAAACTCACCATGGGTGCATATAAGATGCTAAATAGGGTTTCCCACCTGGAGTAGCCTGCTACCATGAAGGGTTTCACCAACATTGTGGGAATTTAAAGTCCAGTTATGATTGAATTATGTAATCCACACGAAAAATGCTTATAGTTTGTTTCATTTCAAATTTAAATAGAAATAACAAAAACTAACCCAGTGAAAAATTAAAAAATGTTTAGTACAGTTCAGAGAAGAGGAGCTAGGAAGTGTCTAGTTGTGAATATCCCTGTTCTCAGGAGACCCTTTGCTGTAAATGAACACTACAGGATCATTGACCTTGTTTGTATGAGGGGATTCAAAAGCACAGGTCTTAGCAGAGGATGGTTTCGATCCATCGACCTCTGGGTTATGGGCCCAGCACGCTTCCGCTGCGCCACTCTGCTAGCCACAACCACCCCAGATGGGACTCGAACCCACAATCCCTGGCTTAGGAGGCCAGTGCCTTATCCATTAGGCCACTGGGGCTCAGCCGCTGCTGCAGCAACTCAAACGCGATCAACTGGATTACACAACTCAGGCTCACCATCAGATTATGTGGAGAAACAAAACTCACCATGGGTGCATATAAGATGCTAAATAGGGTTTCCCACCTGGAGTAGCCTGCTACCATGAAGGGTTTCACCAACATTGTGGGAATTTTAAGTCCAGTTATGATTGAATTATGTGATCCACACGAAAAATGCTTATAGTTTGTTTCATTTCAAATTTCAATAGAAATAACAAAAACTGAGACAGTGAAAAATTAAAAAATGTTTAGTACAGTTCAGAGAAGAGGAGCTAGGAAGTGTCTAGTTGTGAATCTCCCTGTTCTCAGGAGACCCTTTGCTGTAAATGAACACTACAGGATCATTGACCTTGTTTGTATGAGGGGATTCAAAAGCACAGGTCTTAGCAGAGGATGGTTTCGATCCATCGACCTCTGGGTTATGGGCCCAGCACGCTTCCGCTGCGCCACTCTGCTAGCCACAACCACCCAAGATGGGACTCGAACCCACAATCCCTGGCTTAGGAGGCCAGTGCCTTATCCATTAGGCCACTGGGGCTCAGCCGCTGCTGCAGCAACTCAAACGCGATCAACTGGATTACACAACTCAGGCTCACCATCAGATTATGTGGAGAAACAAAACTCACCATGGGTGCATATAAGATGCTAAATAGGGTTTCCCACCTGGAGTAGCCTGCTACCATGAAGGGTTTCACCAACATTGTGGGAATTTTAAGTCCAGTTATGATTGAATTATGTGATCCACACGAAAAATGCTTATAGTTTGTTTCATTTCAAATTTCAATAGAAATAACCAAAACTGAGACACTGAAAAATTAAAAAATGTTTAGTACTGTTCAGAGAAGAGGAGCTAGGAAGTGTCTAGTTGTGAATCTCCCTGTTCTCAGGAGACCCTTTGCTGTAAATGAACACTACAGGATCATTGACCTTGTTTGTATGAGGGGATTCAAAAGCACAGGTCTTAGCAGAGGATGGTTTCGATCCATCGACCTCTGGGTTATGGGCCCAGCACGCTTCCGCTGCGCCACTCCGCTAGCCACAACCACCCCAGATGGGACTCGAACCCACAATCCCTGGCTTAGGAGGCCAGTGCCTTATCCATTAGGCCACTGGGGCTCAGCCGCTGCTGCAGCAACTCAAACGCGATCAACTGGATTACACAACTCAGGCTCACCATCAGATTATGTGGAGAAACAAAACTCACCATGGGTGCATATAAGATGCTAAATAGGGTTTCCCACCTGGAGTAGCCTGCTACCATGAAGGGTTTCACCAACATTGTGGGAAT
>NC_071116.1:20735000-20752500 GCF_024256425.1 Clarias gariepinus | reverse complement strand
GGGTTTCACCAACATTGTGGGAATTTAAAGTCCAGTTATGATTGAATTATGTAATCCACACGAAAAATGCTTATAGTTTGTTTCATTTCAAATTTAAATAGAAATAACAAAAACTAACCCAGTGAAAAATTAAAAAATGTTTAGTACAGTTCAGAGAAGAGGAGCTAGGAAGTGTCTAGTTGTGAATATCCCTGTTCTCAGGAGACCCTTTGCTGTAAATGAACACTACAGGATCATTGACCTTGTTTGTATGAGGGGATTCAAAAGCACAGGTCTTAGCAGAGGATGGTTTCGATCCATCGACCTCTGGGTTATGGGCCCAGCACGCTTCCGCTGCGCCACTCTGCTAGCCACAACCACCCCAGATGGGACTCGAACCCACAATCCCTGGCTTAGGAGGCCAGTGCCTTATCCATTAGGGTTTCACCAACATTGTGGGAATTTTAAGTCCAGTTATGATTGAATTATGTGATCCACACGAAAAATGCTTATAGTTTGTTTCATTTCAAATTTCAATAGAAATAACAAAAACTGAGACAGTGAAAAATTAAAAAATGTTCAGTACAGTTCAGAGAAGAGGAGCTAGGAAGTGTCTAGTTGTGAATCTCCCTGTTCTCAGGAGACCCTTTGCTGTAAATGAACACTACAGGGTTATTGACCTTGTTTGTATGAGGGGATTCAAAAGCACAGGTCTTAGCAGAGGATGGTTTCGATCCATCGACCTCTGGGTTATGGGCCCAGCACGCTTCCGCTGCGCCACTCTGCTAGCCACAACCACCCCAGATGGGACTCGAACCCACAATCCCTGGCTTAGGAGGCCAGTGCCTTATCCATTAGGGTTTCACCAACATTGTGGGAATTTTAAGTCCAGTTATGATTGAATTATGTGATCCACACGAAAAATGCTTATAGTTTGTTTCATTTCAAATTTCAATAGAAATAACAAAACTAACCCAGTGAAAAATTAAAAAATGTTTAGTACAGTTCAGAGAAGAGGAGCTAGAAAGTGTCTAGTTGCGAATCTCCCTGTTCTCAGGAGACCCTTTGCTGTAAATGAACACTACAGGATCATTGACCTTGTTTGTATGAGGTCTTAGCAGAGGATGGTTTCGATCCATCGACCTCTGGGTTATGGGCCCAGCACGCTTCCGCTGCGCCACTCTGCTAGCCACAACCACCCCAGATGGGACTCAAACCCACAATCCCTGGCTTAGGAGGCCAGTGCCTTATCCATTAGGCCACTGGGGCTCAGCCGCTGCTGCAGCAACTCAAACGCGATCAACTGGATTACACAACTCAGGCTCACCATCAGATTATGTGGAGAAACAAAACTCACCATGGGTGCATATAAGATGCTAAATAGGGTTTCCCACCTGGAGTAGCCTGCTACCATGAAGGGTTTCACCAACATTGTGGGAATTTTAAGTCCAGTTATGATTGAATTATGTGATCCACACGAAAAATGCTTATAGTTTGTTTTATTTCAAATTTCAATAGAAATAACAAAAACTAACCCAGTGAAAAATTAAAAAATGTTTAGTACAGTTCAGAGAAGAGGAGCTAGGAAGTGGCTAGTTGTGAATCTCCCTGTTCTCAGGAGACCCTTTGAGGTAAATTAACACTACAGGATCATTGACCTTGTTTGTATGAGGGGATTAAAAAGCACAGGTCTTAGCAGAGGATGGTTTCGATCCATCGACCTCTGGGTTATGGGCCCAGCACGCTTCCGCTGCGCAACTCCGCTAGCCACAACCACCCCAGATGGGACTCGAACCCACAATCCCTGGCTTAGGAGGCCAGTGCCTTATCCATTAGGCCACTGGGGCTCAGCCGCTGCTGCAGCAACTCAAACGCGATCAACTGGATTACACAACTCAGGCTCACCATCAGATTATGTGGAGAAACAAAACTCACCATGGGTGCATATAAGATGCTAAATAGGGTTTCCCACCTGGAGTAGCCTGCTACCATGAAGGGTTTCACCAACATTGTGGGAATTTTAAGTCCAGTTATGATTGAATTATGTGATCCACACGAAAAATGCTTATAGTTTGTTTCATTTCAAATTTCAATAGAAATAACCAAAACTGAGACAGTGAAAAATTAAAAAATGTTTAGTACAATTCAGAGAAGAGGAGCTAGGAAGCGTCTAGTTGTGAATCTCCCTGTTCTCAGGAGACCCTTTGCTGTAAATGAACACTACAGGATCATTGACCTTGTTTGTATGAGGGGATTCAAAAGCACAGGTCTTAGCAGAGGATGGTTTCGATCCATCGACCCCTGGGTTATGGGCCCAACACGCTTCCGCTGCGCCACTCTGCTAGCCACAACCACCCCAGATGGGACTCGAACCCACAATCCCTGGCTTAGGAGGCCAGTGCCTTATCCATTAGGCCACTGGGGCTCAGCCGCTGCTGCAGCAACTCAAACGCGATCAACTGGATTACACAACTCAGGCTCACCATCGGATTATGTGGAGAAACAAAACTCACCATGGGTGCATATAAGATGCTAAATAGGGTTTCCCACCTGGAGTAGCCTGCTACCATGAAGGGTTTCACCAACATTGTGGGAATTTTAAGTCCAGTTATGATTGAATTATGTGATCCACACGAAAAATGCTTATAGTTTGTTTTATTTCAAATTTCAATAGAAATAACAAAAACTAACCCAGTGAAAAATTAAAAAATGTTTAGTACAGTTCAGAGAAGAGGAGCTAGGAAGTGGCTAGTTGTGAATCTCCCTGTTCTCAGGAGACCCTTTGAGGTAAATTACACTACAGGATCATTGACCTTGTTTGTATGAGGGGATTCAAAAGCACAGGTCTTAGCAGAGGATGGTTTCGATCCATCGACCTCTGGGTTATGGGCCCAGCACGCTTCCGCTGCGCAACTCCGCTAGCCACAACCACCCCAGATGGGACTCGAACCCACAATCCCTGGCTTAGGAGGCCAGTGCCTTATCCATTAGGCCACTGGGGCTCAGCCGCTGCTGCAGCAACTCAAACGCGATCAACTGGATTACACAACTCAGGCTCACCATCAGATTATGTGGAGACACAAAACTCACCATGGGTGCATATAAGATGCTAAATAGGGTTTCCCACCTGGAGTAGCCTGCTACCATGAAGGGTTTCACCAACATTGTGGGAATTTAAAGTCCAGTTATGATTGAATTATGTAATCCACACGAAAAATGCTTATAGTTTGTTTCATTTCAAATTTAAATAGAAATAACAAAAACTAACCCAGTGAAAAATTAAAAAATGTTTAGTACAGTTCAGAGAAGAGGAGCTAGGAAGTGTCTAGTTGTGAATATCCCTGTTCTCAGGAGACCCTTTGCTGTAAATGAACACTACAGGATCATTGACCTTGTTTGTATGAGGGGATTCAAAAGCACAGGTCTTAGCAGAGGATGGTTTCGATCCATCGACCTCTGGGTTACGGGCCCAGCACGCTTCCGCTGCGCCACTCTGCTAGCCACAACCACCCCAGATGGGACTCGAACCCACAATCCCTGGCTTAGGAGGCCAGTGCCTTATCCATTAGGCCACTGGGGCTCAGCCGCTGCTGCAGCAACTCAAACGCGATCAACTGGATTACACAACTCAGGCTCACCATCAGATTATGTGGAGAAACAAAACTCACCATGGGTGCATATAAGATGCTAAATAGGGTTTCCCACCTGGAGTAGCCTGCTACCATGAAGGGTTTCACCAACATTGTGGGAATTTTAAGTCCAGTTATGATTGAATTATGTGATCCACACGAAAAATGCTTATAGTTTGTTTCATTTCAAATTTCAATAGAAATAACAAAAACTAACCCAGTGAAAAATTAAAAAATGTTTAGTACAGTTCAGAGAAGAGGAGCTAGAAAGTGTCTAGTTGTGAATCTCCCTGTTCTCAGGAGACCCTTTGCTGTAAATGAACACTACAGGATCATTGACCTTGTTTGTATGAGGTCTTAGCAGAGGATGGTTTCGATCCATCGACCTCTGGGTTATGGGCCCAGCACGCTTCCGCTGCGCCACTCTGCTAGCCACAACCACCCCAGATGGGACTCAAACCCACAATCCCTGGCTTAGGAGGCCAGTGCCTTATCCATTAGGCCACTGGGGCTCAGCCGCTGCTGCAGCAACTCAAACGCGATCAACTGGATTACACAACTCAGGCTCACCATCAGATTATGTGGAGAAACAAAACTCACCATGGGTGCATATAAGATGCTAAATAGGGTTTCCCACCTGGAGTAGCCTGCTACCATGAAGGGTTTCACCAACATTGTGGGAATTTTAAGTCCAGTTATGATTGAATTATGTGATCCACACGAAAAATGCTTATAGT
Source organism: Clarias gariepinus (assembly GCF_024256425.1). Taxonomy (NCBI): domain Eukaryota; kingdom Metazoa; phylum Chordata; class Actinopteri; order Siluriformes; family Clariidae; genus Clarias; species Clarias gariepinus. Next base: position 20,748,155 of record NC_071116.1, on the reverse strand, counting down.
TTGTTTCATTTCAAATTTCAATAGAAATAACAAAAACTGAGACAGTGAAAAATTAAAAAATGTTTAGTACAGGTCAGAGAAGAGGAGCTAGGAAGTGTCTAGTTGTGAATCTCCCTGTTCTCAGGAGACCCTTTGCTGTAAATGAACACTACAGGATCATTGACCTTGTTTGTATGAGGGGATTCAAAAGCACAGGTCTTAGCAGAGGATGGTTTCGATCCATCGACCTCTGGGTTATGGGCCCAGCACGCTTCCGCTGCGCCACTCTGCTAGCCACAACCACCCCAGATGGGACTCGAACCCACAATCCCTGGCTTAGGAGGCCAGTGCCTTATCCATTAGGCCACTGGGGCTCAGCCGCTGCTGCAGCAACTCAAACGCGATCAACTGGATTACACAACTCAGGCTCACCATCAGATTATGTGGAGAAACAAAACTCACCATGGGTGCATATAAGATGCTAAATAGGGTTTCCCACCTGGAGTAGCCTGCTACCATGAAGGGTTTCACCAACATTGTGGGAATTTTAAGTCCAGTTATGATTGAATTATGTGATCCACACGAAAAATGCTTATAGTTTGTTTTATTTCAAATTTCAATAGAAATAACAAAAACTAACCCAGTGAAAAATTAAAAAATGTTTAGTACAGTTCAGAGAAGAGGAGCTAGGAAGTGTCTAGTTGTGAATCTCCCTGTTCTCAGGAGACCCTTTGCTGTAAATGAACACTACAGGATCATTGACCTTGTTTGTATGAGGGGATTCAAAAGCACAGGTCTTAGCAGAGGATGGTTTCGATCCATCGACCTCTGGGTTATGGACCCAGCACGCTTCCGCTGCGCCACTCTGCTAGCCACAACCACCCCAGATGGGACTCGAACCAACAAACCCTGGCTTAGGAGGCCAGTGCCTTATCCATTAGGCCACTGGGGCTCAGCCGCTGCTGCAGCAACTCAAACGCGATCAACTGGATTACACAACTCAGGCTCACCATCAGATTATGTGGAGACACAAAACTCACCATGGGTGCATATAAGATGCTAAATAGGGTTTCCCACCTGGAGTAGCCTGCTACCATGAAGGGTTTCACCAACATTGTGGGAATTTAAAGTCCAGTTATGATTGAATTATGTAATCCACACGAAAAATGCTTATAGTTTGTTTCATTTCAAATTTAAATAGAAATAACAAAAACTAACCCAGTGAAAAATTAAAAAATGTTTAGTACAGTTCAGAGAAGAGGAGCTAGGAAGTGTCTAGTTGTGAATCTCCCTGTTCTCAGGAGACCCTTTGCTGTAAATGAACACTACAGGATCATTGACCTTGTTTGTATGAGGGGATTCAAAAGCACAGGTCTTAGCAGAGGATGGTTTCGATCCATCGACCTCTGGGTTATGGGCCCAGCACGCTTCCGCTGCGCCACTCTGCTAGCCACAACCACCCCAGATGGGACTCGAACCAACAAACCCTGGCTTAGGAGGCCAGTGCCTTATCCATTAGGCCACTGGGGCTCAGCCGCTGCTGCAGCAACTCAAACGCGATCAACTGGATTACACAACTCAGGCTCACCATCAGATTATGTGGAGACACAAAACTCACCATGGGTGCATATAAGATGCTAAATAGGGTTTCCCACCTGGAGTAGCCTGCTACCATGAAGGGTTTCACCAACATTGTGGGAATTTAAAGTCCAGTTATGATTGAATTATGTAATCCACACGAAAAATGCTTATAGTTTGTTTCATTTCAAATTTAAATAGAAATAACAAAAACTAACCCAGTGAAAAATTAAAAAATGTTTAGTACAGTTCAGAGAAGAGGAGCTAGGAAGTGTCTAGTTGTGAATCTCCCTGTTCTCAGGAGACCCTTTGCTGTAAATGAACACTACAGGATCATTGACCTTGTTTGTATGAGGGGATTCAAAAGCACAGGTCTTAGCAGAGGATGGTTTCGATCTATCGACCTCTGGGTTATGGGCCCAGCACGCTTCCGCTGCGCCACTCTGCTAGCCACAACCACCCCAGATGGGACTCGAACCCACAATCCCTGGCTTAGGAGGCCAGTGCCTTATCCATTAGGCCACTGGGGCTCAGCCGCTGCTGCAGCAACTCAAACGCGATCAACTGGATTACACAACTCAGGCTCACCATCAGATTATGTGGAGAAACAAAACTCACCATGGGTGCATATAAGATGCTAAATAGGGTTTCCCACCTGGAGTAGCCTGCTACCATGAAGGGTTTCACCAACATTGTGGGAATTTTAAGTCCAGTTATGATTGAATTATGTGATCCACACGAAAAATGCTTATAGTTTGTTTCATTTCAAATTTCAATAGAAATAACAAAAACTGAGACAGTGAAAAATTAAAAAATGTTTAGTACAGTTCAGAGAAGAGGAGCTAGGAAGTGTCTAGTTGTGAATCTCCCTGTTCTCAGGAGACCCTTTGCTGTAAATGAACACTACAGGATCATTGACCTTGTTTGTATGAGGGGATTCAAAAGCACAGGTCTTAGCAGAGGATGATTTCGATCCATCGACCTCTGGGTTATGGGCCCAGCACGCTTCCGCTGCGCCACTCTGCTAGCCACAACCACCCCAGATGGGACTCGAACCCACAATCCCTGGCTTAGGAGGCCAGTGCCTTATCCATTAGGCCACTGGGGCTCAGCCGCTGCTGCAGGAACTCAAACGCGCTCAACTGGATTACACAACTCAGGCTCACCATCAGATTATGTGGAGAAACAAAACTCACCATGGGTGCATATAAGATGCTAAATAGGGTTTCCCACCTGGAGTAGCCTGCTACCATGAAGGGTTTCACCAACATTGTGGGAATTTTAAGTCCAGTTATGATTGAATTATGTGATCCACACGAAAAATGCTTATAGTTTGTTTTATTTCAAATTTCAATAGAAATAACAAAAACTAACCCAGTGAAAAATTAAAAAATGTTTAGTACAGTTCAGAGAAGAGGAGCTAGGAAGTGTCTAGTTGTGAATCTCCCTGTTCTCAGGAGACCCTTTGCTGTAAATGAACACTACAGGATCATTGACCTTGTTTGTATGAGGGGATTCAAAAGCACAGGTCTTAGCAGAGGATGGTTTCGATCCATCGACCTCTGGGTTATGGGCCCAGCACGCTTCCGCTGCGCCACTCTGCTAGCCACAACCACCCCAGATGGGACTCGAACCAACAAACCCTGGCTTAGGAGGCCAGTGCCTTATCCATTAGGCCACTGGGTCTCAGCCGCTGCTGCAGCAACTCAAACGCGATCAACTGGATTACACAACTCAGGCTCACCATCAGATTATGTGGAGACACAAAACTCACCATGGGTGCATATAAGATGCTAAATAGGGTTTCCCACCTGGAGTAGCCTGCTACCATGAAGGGTTTCACCAACATTGTGGGAATTTTAAGTCCAGTTATGATTGAATTATGTGATCCACACGAAAAATGCTTATAGTTTGTTTTATTTCAAATTTCAATAGAAATAACAAAAACTAACCCAGTGAAAAATTAAAAAATGTTTAGTACAGTTCAGAGAAGAGGAGCTAGGAAGTGTCTAGTTGTGAATCTCCCTGTTCTCAGGAGACCCTTTGCTGTAAATGAACACTACAGGATCATTGACCTTGTTTGTATGAGGGGATTCAAAAGCACAGGTCTTAGCAGAGGATGGTTTCGATCCATCGACCTCTGGGTTATGGGCCCAGCACGCTTCCGCTGCGCCACTCTGCTAGCCACAACCACCCCAGATGGGACTCGAACCAACAAACCCTGGCTTAGGAGGCCAGTGCCTTATCCATTAGGCCACTGGGTCTCAGCCGCTGCTGCAGCAACTCAAACGCGATCAACTGGATTACACAACTCAGGCTCACCATCAGATTATGTGGAGACACAAAACTCACCATGGGTGCATATAAGATGCTAAATAGGGTTTCCCACCTGGAGTAGCCTGCTACCATGAAGGGTTTCACCAACATTGTGGGAATTTAAAGTCCAGTTATGATTGAATTATGTAATCCACACGAAAAATGCTTATAGTTTGTATCATTTCAAATTTAAATAGAAATAACAAAAACTAACCCAGTGAAAAATTACAAAATGTTTAGTACAGTTCAGAGAAGAGGAGCTAGGAAGTGTCTAGTTGTGAATCTCCCTGTTCTCAGGAGACCCTTTGCTGTAAATGAACACTACAGGATCATTGACCTTGTTTGTATGAGGGGATTCAAAAGCACAGGTCTTAGCAGAGGATGGTTTCGATCCATCGACCTCTGGGTTATGGGCCCAGCACGCTTCCGCTGCGCCACTCTGCTAGCCACAACCACCCCAGATGGGACTCGAACCCACAATCCCTGGCTTAGGAGGCCAGTGCCTTATCCATTAGGCCACTGGGGCTCAGCCGCTGCTGCAGCAACTCAAACGCGATCAACTGGATTACACAACTCAGGCTCACCATCAGATTATGTGGAGAAACAAAACTCACCATGGGTGCATATAAGATGCTAAATAGGGTTTCCCACCTGGAGTAGCCTGCTACCATGAAGGGTTTCACCAACATTGTGGGAATTTTAAGTCCAGTTATGATTGAATTATGTGATCCACACGAAAAATGCTTATAGTTTGTTTCATTTCAAATTTCAATAGAAATAACAAAAACTAACCCAGTGAAAAATTAAAAAATGTTTAGTACAGTTCAGAGAAGAGGAGCTAGGAAGTGTCTAGTTGTGAATCTCCCTGTTCTCAGGAGACCCTTTGCTGTAAATGAACACTACAGGATCATTGACCTTGTTTGTATGAGGTCTTAGCAGAGGATGGTTTCGATCCATCGACCTCTGGGTTATGGGCCCAGCACGCTTCCGCTGCGCCACTCTGCTAGCCACAACCACCCCAGATGGGACTCAAACCCACAATCCCTGGCTTAGGAGGCCAGTGCCTTATCCATTAGGCCACTGGGGCTCAGCCGCTGCTGCAGCAACTCAAACGCGATCAACTGGATTACAGAACTCAGGCTCACCATCAGATTATGTGGAGAAACAAAACTCACCATGGGTGCATATAAGATGCTAAATAGGGTTTCCCACCTGGAGTAGCCTGCTACCATGAAGGGTTTCACCAACATTGTGGGAATTTTAAGTCCAGTTATGATTGAATTATGTGATCCACACGAAAAATGCTTATAGTTTGTTTCATTTCAAATTTCAATAGAAATAACAAAAACTGAGACAGTGAAAAATTAAAAAATGTTTAGTACAGTTCAGAGAAGAGGAGCTAGGAAGTGTCTAGTTGTGAATCTCCCTGTTCTCAGGAGACCCTTTGCTGTAAATGAACACTACAGGATCATTGACCTTGTTTGTATGAGGGGATTCAAAAGCACAGGTCTTAGCAGAGGATGGTTTCGATCCATCGACCTCTGGGTTATGGGCCCAGCACGCTTCCGCTGCGCCACTCTGCTAGCCACAACCACCCCAGATGGGACTCGAACCCACAATCCCTGGCTTAGGAGGCCAGTGCCTTATCCATTAGGCCACTGGGGCTCAGCCGCTGCTGCAGCAACTCAAACGCGATCAACTGGATTACACAACTCAGGCTCACCATCAGATTATGTGGAGAAACAAAACTCACCATGGGTGCATATAAGATGCTAAATAGGGTTTCCCACCTGGAGTAGCCTGCTACCATGAAGGGTTTCACCAACATTGTGGGAATTTTAAGTCCAGTTATGATTGAATTATGTGATCCACACGAAAAATGCTTATAGTTTGTTTCATTTCAAATTTCAATAGAAATAACCAAAACTGAGACACTGAAAAATTAAAAAATGCTTAGTACAGTTCAGAGAAGAGGAGCTAGGAAGTGTCTAGTTGTGAATCTCCCTGTTCTCAGGAGACCCTTTGCTGTAAATGAACACTACAGGATCATTGACCTTGTTTGTATGAGGGGATTCAAAAGCACAGGTCTTAGCAGAGGATGGTTTCGATCCATCGACCTCTGGGTTATGGGCCCAGCACGCTTCCGCTGCGCCACTCTGCTAGCCACAACCACCCCAGATGGGACTCAAACCCACAATCCCTGGCTTAGGAGGCCAGTGCCTTATCCATTAGGCCACTGGGGCTCAGCCGCTGCTGCAGCAACTCAAACGCGATCAACTGGATTACACAACTCAGGCTCACCATCAGATTATGTGGAGAAACAAAACTCACCATGGGTGCATATAAGATGCTAAATAGGGTTTCCCACCTGGAGTAGCCTGCTACCATGAAGGGTTTCACCAACATTGTGGGAATTTTAAGTCCAGTTATGATTGAATTATGTGATCCACACGAAAAATGCTTATAGTTTGTTTTATTTCAAATTTCAATAGAAATAACAAAAACTAACCCAGTGAAAAATTTAAAAGTGTTTAGTACAGTTCAGAGAAGAGGAGCTAGGAAGTGTCTAGTTGTGAATCTCCCTGTTCTCAGGAGACCCTTTGCTGTAAATGAACACTACAGGATCATTGACCTTGTTTGTATGAGGGGATTCAAAAGCACAGGTCTTAGCAGAGGATGGTTTCGATCCATCGACCTCTGGGTTATGGGCCCAGCACGCTTCCGCTGCGCCACTCTGCTAGCCACAACCACCCCAGATGGGACTCGAACCCACAATCCCTGGCTTAGGAGGCCAGTGCCTTATCCATTAGGCCACTGGGGCTCAGCCGCTGCTGCAGCAACTCAAACGCGATCAACTGGATTACACAACTCAGGCTCACCATCAGATTATGTGGAGAAACAAAACTCACCATGGGTGCATATAAGATGCTAAATAGGGTTTCCCACCTGGAGTAGCCTGCTACCATGAAGGGTTTCACCAACATTGTGGGAATTTTAAGTCCAGTTATGATTGAATTATGTGATCCACACGAAAAATGCTTATAGTTTGTTTTATTTCAAATTTCAATAGAAATAACAAAAACTAACCCAGTGAAAAATTAAAAAATGTTTAGTACAGTTCAGAGAAGAGGAGCTAGGAAGTGTCTAGTTGTGAATCTCCCTGTTCTCAGGAGACCCTTTTCTCTAAATGAACACTACAGGATCATTGACCTTGTTTGTATGAGGGGATTCAAAAGCACAGGTCTTAGCAGAGGATGGTTTCGATCCATCGACCTCTGGGTTATGGGCCCAGCACGCTTCCGCTGCGCCACTCTGCTAGCCACAACCACCCCAGATGGGACTCGAACCCACAATCCCTGGCTTAGGAGGCCAGTGCCTTATCCATTAGGCCAACTGGATTACACAACTCAGGCTCACCATCAGATTATGTGGAGACACAAAACTCACCATGGGTGCATATAAGATGCTAAATAGGGTTTCCCACCTGGAGTAGCCTGCTACCATGAAGGGTTTCACCAACATTGTGGGAATTTTAAGTCCAGTTATGATTGAATTATGTGATCCACACGAAAAATGCTTATAGTTTGTTTCATTTCAAATTTCAATAGAAATAACCAAAACTGAGACAGTGAAAAATTAAAAAATGTTTAGTACAATTCAGAGAAGAGGAGCTAGGAAGTGTCTAGTTGTGAATCTCCCTGTTCTCAGGAGACCCTTTGCTGTAAATGAACACTACAGGATCATTGACCTTGTTTGTATGAGGGGATTCAAAAGCACAGGTCTTAGCAGAGGATGGTTTCGATCCATCGACCTCTGGGTTATGGGCCCAGCACGCTTCCGCTGCGCCACTCTGCTAGCCACAACCACCCCAGATGGGACTCGAACCCACAATCCCTGGCTTAGGAGGCCAGTGCCTTATCCATTAGGCCACTGGGGCTCAGCCGCTGCTGCAGCAACTCAAACGCGATCAACTGGATTACACAACTCAGGCTCACCATCAGATTATGTGGAGAAACAAAACTCACCATGGGTGCATATAAGATGCTAAATAGGGTTTCCCACCTGGAGTAGCCTGCTACCATGAAGGGTTTCACCAACATTGTGGGAATTTTAAGTCCAGTTATGATTGAATTATGTGATCCACACGAAAAATGCTTATAGTTTGTTTTATTTCAAATTTCAATAGAAATAACAAAAACTAACCCAGTGAAAAATTAAAAAATGTTTAGTACAGTTCAGAGAAGAGGAGCTAGGAAGTGTCTAGTTGTGAATCTCCCTGTTCTCAGGAGACCCTTTGCTGTAAATGAACACTACAGGATCATTGACCTTGTTTGTATGAGGGGATTCAAAAGCACAGGTCTTAGCAGAGGATGGTTTCGATCCATCGACCTCTGGGTTATGGGCCCAGCACGCTTCCGCTGCGCCACTCTGCTAGCCACAACCACCCCAGATGGGACTCGAACCCACAATCCCTGGCTTAGGAGGCCAGTGCCTTATCCATTAGGCCACTGGGGCTCAGCCGCTGCTGCAGCAACTCAAACGCGATCAACTGGATTACACAACTCAGGCTCACCATCAGATTATGTGGAGACACAAAACTCACCATGGGTGCATATAAGATGCTAAATAGGGTTTCCCACCTGGAGTAGCCTGCTACCATGAAGGGTTTCACCAACATTGTGGGAATTTAAAGTCCAGTTATGATTGAATTATGTAATCCACACGAAAAATGCTTATAGTTTGTTTCATTTCAAATTTAAATAGAAATAACAAAAACTAACCCAGTGAAAAATTAAAAAATGTTTAGTACAGTTCAGAGAAGAGGAGCTAGGAAGTGTCTAGTTGTGAATCTCCCTGTTCTCAGGAGACCCTTTGCTGTAAATGAACACTACAGGATCATTGACCTTGTTTGTATGAGGGGATTCAAAAGCACAGGTCTTAGCAGAGGATGGTTTCGATCCATCGACCTCTGGGTTATGGGCCCAGCACGCTTCCGCTGCGCCACTCTGCTAGCCACAACCACCCCAGATGGGACTCGAACCAACAAACCCTGGCTTAGGAGGCCAGTGCCTTATCCATTAGGCCACTGGGGCTCAGCCGCTGCTGCAGCAACTCAAACGCGATCAACTGGATTACACAACTCAGGCTCACCATCAGATTATGTGGAGACACAAAACTCACCATGGGTGCATATAAGATGCTAAATAGGGTTTCCCACCTGGAGTAGCCTGCTACCATGAAGGGTTTCACCAACATTGTGGGAATTTAAAGTCCAGTTATGATTGAATTATGTAATCCACACGAAAAATGCTTATAGTTTGTTTCATTTCAAATTTAAATAGAAATAACAAAAACTAACCCAGTGAAAAATTAAAAAATGTTTAGTACAGTTCAGAGAAGAGGAGCTAGGAAGTGTCTAGTTGTGAATCTCCCTGTTCTCAGGAGACCCTTTGCTGTAAATGAACACTACAGGATCATTGACCTTGTTTGTATGAGGGGATTCAAAAGCACAGGTCTTAGCAGAGGATGGTTTCGATCTATCGACCTCTGGGTTATGGGCCCAGCACGCTTCCGCTGCGCCACTCTGCTAGCCACAACCACCCCAGATGGGACTCGAACCCACAATCCCTGGCTTAGGAGGCCAGTGCCTTATCCATTAGGCCACTGGGGCTCAGCCGCTGCTGCAGCAACTCAAACGCGATCAACTGGATTACACAACTCAGGCTCACCATCAGATTATGTGGAGAAACAAAACTCACCATGGGTGCATATAAGATGCTAAATAGGGTTTCCCACCTGGAGTAGCCTGCTACCATGAAGGGTTTCACCAACATTGTGGGAATTTTAAGTCCAGTTATGATTGAATTATGTGATCCACACGAAAAATGCTTATAGTTTGTTTCATTTCAAATTTCAATAGAAATAACAAAAACTGAGACAGTGAAAAATTAAAAAATGTTTAGTACAGTTCAGAGAAGAGGAGCTAGGAAGTGTCTAGTTGTGAATCTCCCTGTTCTCAGGAGACCCTTTGCTGTAAATGAACACTACAGGATCATTGACCTTGTTTGTATGAGGGGATTCAAAAGCACAGGTCTTAGCAGAGGATGATTTCGATCCATCGACCTCTGGGTTATGGGCCCAGCACGCTTCCGCTGCGCCACTCTGCTAGCCACAACCACCCCAGATGGGACTCGAACCCACAATCCCTGGCTTAGGAGGCCAGTGCCTTATCCATTAGGCCACTGGGGCTCAGCCGCTGCTGCAGGAACTCAAACGCGCTCAACTGGATTACACAACTCAGGCTCACCATCAGATTATGTGGAGAAACAAAACTCACCATGGGTGCATATAAGATGCTAAATAGGGTTTCCCACCTGGAGTAGCCTGCTACCATGAAGGGTTTCACCAACATTGTGGGAATTTTAAGTCCAGTTATGATTGAATTATGTGATCCACACGAAAAATGCTTATAGTTTGTTTTATTTCAAATTTCAATAGAAATAACAAAAACTAACCCAGTGAAAAATTAAAAAATGTTTAGTACAGTTCAGAGAAGAGGAGCTAGGAAGTGTCTAGTTGTGAATCTCCCTGTTCTCAGGAGACCCTTTGCTGTAAATGAACACTACAGGATCATTGACCTTGTTTGTATGAGGGGATTCAAAAGCACAGGTCTTAGCAGAGGATGGTTTCGATCCATCGACCTCTGGGTTATGGGCCCAGCACGCTTCCGCTGCGCCACTCTGCTAGCCACAACCACCCCAGATGGGACTCGAACCAACAAACCCTGGCTTAGGAGGCCAGTGCCTTATCCATTAGGCCACTGGGTCTCAGCCGCTGCTGCAGCAACTCAAACGCGATCAACTGGATTACACAACTCAGGCTCACCATCAGATTATGTGGAGACACAAAACTCACCATGGGTGCATATAAGATGCTAAATAGGGTTTCCCACCTGGAGTAGCCTGCTACCATGAAGGGTTTCACCAACATTGTGGGAATTTTAAGTCCAGTTATGATTGAATTATGTGATCCACACGAAAAATGCTTATAGTTTGTTTTATTTCAAATTTCAATAGAAATAACAAAAACTAACCCAGTGAAAAATTAAAAAATGTTTAGTACAGTTCAGAGAAGAGGAGCTAGGAAGTGTCTAGTTGTGAATCTCCCTGTTCTCAGGAGACCCTTTGCTGTAAATGAACACTACAGGATCATTGACCTTGTTTGTATGAGGGGATTCAAAAGCACAGGTCTTAGCAGAGGATGGTTTCGATCCATCGACCTCTGGGTTATGGGCCCAGCACGCTTCCGCTGCGCCACTCTGCTAGCCACAACCACCCCAGATGGGACTCGAACCAACAAACCCTGGCTTAGGAGGCCAGTGCCTTATCCATTAGGCCACTGGGTCTCAGCCGCTGCTGCAGCAACTCAAACGCGATCAACTGGATTACACAACTCAGGCTCACCATCAGATTATGTGGAGACACAAAACTCACCATGGGTGCATATAAGATGCTAAATAGGGTTTCCCACCTGGAGTAGCCTGCTACCATGAAGGGTTTCACCAACATTGTGGGAATTTAAAGTCCAGTTATGATTGAATTATGTAATCCACACGAAAAATGCTTATAGTTTGTATCATTTCAAATTTAAATAGAAATAACAAAAACTAACCCAGTGAAAAATTACAAAATGTTTAGTACAGTTCAGAGAAGAGGAGCTAGGAAGTGTCTAGTTGTGAATCTCCCTGTTCTCAGGAGACCCTTTGCTGTAAATGAACACTACAGGATCATTGACCTTGTTTGTATGAGGGGATTCAAAAGCACAGGTCTTAGCAGAGGATGGTTTCGATCCATCGACCTCTGGGTTATGGGCCCAGCACGCTTCCGCTGCGCCACTCTGCTAGCCACAACCACCCCAGATGGGACTCGAACCCACAATCCCTGGCTTAGGAGGCCAGTGCCTTATCCATTAGGCCACTGGGGCTCAGCCGCTGCTGCAGCAACTCAAACGCGATCAACTGGATTACACAACTCAGGCTCACCATCAGATTATGTGGAGAAACAAAACTCACCATGGGTGCATATAAGATGCTAAATAGGGTTTCCCACCTGGAGTAGCCTGCTACCATGAAGGGTTTCACCAACATTGTGGGAATTTTAAGTCCAGTTATGATTGAATTATGTGATCCACACGAAAAATGCTTATAGTTTGTTTCATTTCAAATTTCAATAGAAATAACAAAAACTAACCCAGTGAAAAATTAAAAAATGTTTAGTACAGTTCAGAGAAGAGGAGCTAGGAAGTGTCTAGTTGTGAATCTCCCTGTTCTCAGGAGACCCTTTGCTGTAAATGAACACTACAGGATCATTGACCTTGTTTGTATGAGGTCTTAGCAGAGGATGGTTTCGATCCATCGACCTCTGGGTTATGGGCCCAGCACGCTTCCGCTGCGCCACTCTGCTAGCCACAACCACCCCAGATGGGACTCAAACCCACAATCCCTGGCTTAGGAGGCCAGTGCCTTATCCATTAGGCCACTGGGGCTCAGCCGCTGCTGCAGCAACTCAAACGCGATCAACTGGATTACAGAACTCAGGCTCACCATCAGATTATGTGGAGAAACAAAACTCACCATGGGTGCATATAAGATGCTAAATAGGGTTTCCCACCTGGAGTAGCCTGCTACCATGAAGGGTTTCACCAACATTGTGGGAATTTTAAGTCCAGTTATGATTGAATTATGTGATCCACACGAAAAATGCTTATAGTTTGTTTCATTTCAAATTTCAATAGAAATAACAAAAACTGAGACAGTGAAAAATTAAAAAATGTTTAGTACAGTTCAGAGAAGAGGAGCTAGGAAGTGTCTAGTTGTGAATCTCCCTGTTCTCAGGAGACCCTTTGCTGTAAATGAACACTACAGGATCATTGACCTTGTTTGTATGAGGGGATTCAAAAGCACAGGTCTTAGCAGAGGATGGTTTCGATCCATCGACCTCTGGGTTATGGGCCCAGCACGCTTCCGCTGCGCCACTCTGCTAGCCACAACCACCCCAGATGGGACTCGAACCCACAATCCCTGGCTTAGGAGGCCAGTGCCTTATCCATTAGGCCACTGGGGCTCAGCCGCTGCTGCAGCAACTCAAACGCGATCAACTGGATTACACAACTCAGGCTCACCATCAGATTATGTGGAGAAACAAAACTCACCATGGGTGCATATAAGATGCTAAATAGGGTTTCCCACCTGGAGTAGCCTGCTACCATGAAGGGTTTCACCAA
>NC_071116.1:20707500-20715000 GCF_024256425.1 Clarias gariepinus | reverse complement strand
GAGGCCAGTGCCTTATACATTAGGCCAACTGGATTACACAACTCAGGCTCACCATCAGATTATGTGGAGACACAAAACTCACCATGGGTGCATATAAGATGCTAAATAGGGTTTCCCACCTGGAGTAGCCTGCTACCATGAAGGGTTTCACCAACATTGTGGGAATTTTAAGTCCAGTTATGATTGAATTATGTGATCCACACGAAAAATGCTTATAGTTTGTTTCATTTCAAATTTCAATAGAAATAACAAAAACTAACCCAGTGAAAAAAAAAAAAATGTTTAGTACAATTCAGAGAAGAGGAGCTAGGAAGTGTCTAGTTGTGAATCTCCCTGTTCTCAGGAGACCCTTTGCTGTAAATGAACACTACAGGATCATTGACCTTGTTTGTATGAGGGGATTCAAAAGCACAGGTCTTAGCAGAGGATGGTTTCAATCCATCGACCTCTGGGTTATGGGCCCAGCACGCTTCCGCTGCGCCACTCTGCTAGCCACAACCACCCCAGATGGGACTCGAACCCACAATCCCTGGCTTAGGAGGCCAGTGCCTTATCCATTAGGCCACTGGGGCTCAGCCGCTGCTGCAGCAACTCAAACGCGATCAACTGGATTACACAACTCAGGCTCACCATCAGATTATGTGGAGAAACAAAACTCACCATGGGTGCATATAAGATGCTAAATAGGGTTTCCCACCTGGAGTAGCCTGCTACCATGAAGGGTTTCACCAACATTGTGGGAATTTTAAGTCCAGTTATGATTGAATTATGTGATCCACACGAAAAATGCTTATAGTTTGTTTTATTTCAAATTTCAATAGAAATAACAAAAACTAACCCAGTGAAAAATAAAAAAATGTTTAGTACAGTTCAGAGAAGAGAGCTAGGAACTGTCTAGTTGTGAATCTCCCTGTTCTCAGGAGACCCTTTGCTGTAAATGAACACTACAGGATCATTGACCTTGTTTGTATGAGGGGATTCAAAAGCACAGGTCTTAGCAGAGGATGGTTTCGATCCATCGACCTCTGGGTTATGGGCCCAGCACGCTTCCGCTGTGCCACTCTGCCAGCCACAACCACCCCAGATGGGACTCGAACCCACAATCCCTGGCTTAGGAGGCCAGTGCCTTATACATTAGGCCAACTGGATTACACAACTCAGGCTCACCATCAGATTATGTGGAGACACAAAACTCACCATGGGTGCATATAAGATGCTAAATAGGGTTTCCCACCTGGAGTAGCCTGCTACCATGAAGGGTTTCACCAACATTGTGGGAATTTTAAGTCCAGTTATGATTGAATTATGTGATCCACACGAAAAATGCTTATAGTTTGTTTCATTTCAAATTTCAATAGAAATAACCAAAACTGAGACACTGAAAAATTAAAAAATGTTTAGTACAATTCAGAGAAGAGGAGCTAGGAAGTGTCTAGTTGTGAATCTCCCTGTTCTCAGGAGACCCTTTGCTGTAAATGAACACTACAGGATCATTGACCTTGTTTGTATGAGGGGATTCAAAAGCACAGGTCTTAGCAGAGGATGGTTTCGATCCATCGACCTCTGGGTTATGGGCCCAGCACGCTTCCGCTGCGCCACTCTGCTAGCCACAACCACCCCAGATGGGACTCGAACCCACAATCCCTGGCTTAGGAGGCCAGTGCCTTATCCATTAGGCCACTGGGGCTCAGCCGCTGCTGCAGCAACTCAAACGCGCTCAACTGGATTACACAACTCAGGCTCACCATCAGATTATGTCGAGACACAAAACTCACCATGGGTGCATATAAGATGCTAAATAGGGTTTCCCACCTGGAGTAGCCTGCTACCATGAAGGGTTTCACCAACATTGTGGGAATTTTAAGTCCAGTTATGATTGAATTATGTGATCCACACGAAAAATGCTTATAGTTTGTTTCATTTCAAATTTCAATAGAAATAACCAAAACTGAGACAGTGAAAAATTAAAAAATGTTTAGTACAATTCAGAGAAGAGGAGCTAGGAAGTGTCTAGTTGTGAATCTCCCTGTTCTCAGGAGACCCTTTGCTGTAAATGAACACTACAGGATCATTGACCTTGTTTGTATGAGGGGATTCAAAAGCACAGGTCTTAGCAGAGGATGGTTTCGATCCATCGACCTCTGGGTTATGGGCCCAGCACGCTTCCGCTGCGCCACTCTGCTAGCCACAACCACCCCAGATGGGACTCGAACCCACAATCCCTGGCTTAGGAGGCCAGTGCCTTATCCATTAGGCCACTGGGGCTCAGCCGCTGCTGCAGCAACTCAAACGCGCTCAACTGGATTACACAACTCAGGCTCACCATCAGATTATGTGGAGACACAAAACTCACCATGGGTGCATATAAGATGCTAAATAGGGTTTCCCACCTGGAGTAGCCTGCTACCATGAAGGGTTTCACCAACATTGTGGGAATTTTAAGTCCAGTTATGATTGAATTATGTGATCCACACGAAAAATGCTTATAGTTTGTTTTATTTCAAATTTCAATAGAAATAACAAAAACTAACCCAGTGAAAAATTAAAAAATGTTTAGTACAGTTCAGAGAAGAGGAGCTAGGAAGTGTCTAGTTGTGAATCTCCCTGTTCTCAGGAGACCCTTTGCTGTAAATGAACACTACAGGATCATTGACCTTGTTTGTATGAGGGGATTCAAAAGCACAGGTCTTAGCAGAGGATGGTTTCGATCCATCGACCTCTGGGTTATGGGCCCAGCACGCTTCCGCTGCGCCACTCTGCTAGCCACAACCACCCCAGATGGGACTCGAACCCACAATCCCTGGCTTAGGAGGCCAGTGCCTTATCCATTAGGCCAACTGGATTACACAACTCAGGCTCACCATCAGATTATGTGGAGACACAAAACTCACCATGGGTGCATATAAGATGCTAAATAGGGTTTCCCACCTGGAGTAGCCTACTACCATGAAGGGTTTCACCAACATTGTGGGAATTTTAAGTCCAGTTATGATTGAATTATGTGATCCACACGAAAAATGCTTATAGTTTGTTTCATTTCAAATTTCAATAGAAATAACCAAAACTGAGACAGTGAAAAATTAAAAAATGTTTAGTACAATTCAGAGAAGAGGAGCTAGGAAGTGTCTAGTTGTGAATCTCCCTGTTCTCAGGAGACCCTTTGCTGTAAATGAACACTACAGGATCATTGACCTTGTTTGTATGAGGGGATTCAAAAGCACAGGTCTTAGCAGAGGATGGTTTCGATCCATCGACCTCTGGGTTATGGGCCGAGCACGCTTCCGCTGCGCCACTCTGCTAGCCACAACCACCCCAGATGGGACTCGAACCCACAATCCCTGGCTTAGGAGGCCAGTGCCTTATCCATTAGGCCACTGGGGCTCAGCCGCTGCTGCAGCAACTCAAACGCGCTCAACTGGATTACACAACTCAGGCTCACCATCAGATTATGTGGAGACACAAAACTCACCATGGGTGCATATAAGATGCTAAATAGGGTTTCCCACCTGGAGTAGCCTGCTACCATGAAGGGTTTCACCAACATTGTGGGAATTTTAAGTCCAGTTATGATTGAATTATGTGATCCACACGAAAAATGCTTATAGTTTGTTTCATTTCAAATTTCAAAAGAAATAACCAAAACTGAGACAGTGAAAAATTAAAAAATGTTTAGTACAATTCAGAGAAGAGGAGCTAGGAAGTGTCTAGTTGTGAATCTCCCTGTTCTCAGGAGACCCTTTGCTGTAAATGAACACTACAGGATCATTGACCTTGTTTGTATGAGGGGATTCAAAAGCACAGGTCTTAGCAGAGGATGGTTTCGATCCATCGACCTCTGGGTTATGGGCCCAGCACGCTTCCGCTGCGCCACTCTGCCAACCACAACCACCCAAGATGGGACTCGAACCCACAATCCCTGGCTTAGGAGGCCAGTGCCTTATCCATTAGGCCACTGGGGCTCAGCCGCTGCTGCAGCAACTCAAACGCGCTTAACTGGATTACACAACTCAGGCTCACCATCAGATTATGTGGAGACACAAAACTCACCATGGGTGCATATAAGATGCTAAATAGGGTTTCCCACCTGGAGTAGCCTGCTACCATGAAGGGTTTCACCAACATTGTGGGAATTTTAAGTCCAGTTATGATTGAATTATGTGATCCACACGAAAAATGCTTATAGTTTGTTTTATTTCAAATTTCAATAGAAATAACCAAAACTGAGACAGTGAAAAATTAAAAAATGTTTAGTACAATTCAGAGAAGAGGAGCTAGGAAGTGTCTAGTTGTGAATCTCCCTGTTCTCAGGAGACCCTTTGCTGTAAATGAACACTACAGGATCATTGACCTTGTTTGTATGAGGGGATTCAAAAGCACAGGTCTTAGCAGAGGATGGTTTCGATCCATCGACCTCTGGGTTATGGGCCCAGCACGCTTCCGCTGCGCCACTCTGCTAGCCACAACCACCCCAGATGGGACTCGAACCCACAATCCCTGGCTTAGGAGGCCAGTGCCTTATCCATTAGGCCACTGGGGCTCAGCCGCTGCTGCAGCAACTCAAACGCGCTCTGCTAGCCACAACCACCCCAGATGGGACTCAAAGCCACAATCCCTGGCTTAGGAGGCCAGTGCCTTATACATTAGGCCAACTGGATTACGCAACTCAGGCTCACCATCAGATTATGTGGAGACACAAAACTCACCATGGGTGCATATAAGATGCTAAATAGGGTTTCCCACCTGGAGTAGCCTACTACCATGAAGGGTTTCACCAACATTGTGGGAATTTTAAGTCCAGTTATGATTGAATTATGTGATCCACACGAAAAATGCTTATAGTTTGTTTCATTTCAAATTTCAATAGAAATAACCAAAACTGAGACAGTGAAAAATTAAAAAATGTTTAGTACAATTCAGAGAAGAGGAGCTAGGAAGTGTCTAGTTGTGAATCTCCCTGTTCTCAGGAGACCCTTTGCTGTAAATGAACACTACAGGATCATTGACCTTGTTTGTATGAGGGGATTCAAAAGCACAGGTCTTAGCAGAGGATGGTTTCGATCCATCGACCTCTGGGTTATGGGCCCAGCACGCTTCCGCTGCGCCACTCTGCTAGCCACAACCACCCCAGATGGGACTCGAACCCACAATCCCTGGCTTAGGAGGCCAGTGCCTTATCCATTAGGCCACTGGGGCTCAGCCGCTGCTGCAGCAACTCACACGCGCTCAACTGGATTACACAACTCAGGCTCACCATCAGATTATGTGGAGACACAAAACTCACCATGGGTGCATATAAGATGCTAAATAGGGTTTCCCACCTGGAGTAGCCTGCTACCATGAAGGGTTTCACCAACATTGTGGGAATTTTAAGTCCAGTTATGATTGAATTATGTGATCCACACGAAAAATGCTTATAGTTTGTTTCATTTCAAATTTCAAAAGAAATAACCAAAACTGAGACAGTGAAAAATTAAAAAATGTTTAGTACAATTCAGAGAAGAGGAGCTAGGAAGTGTCTAGTTGTGAATCTCCCTGTTCTCAGGAGACCCTTTGCTGTAAATGAACACTACAGGATCATTGACCTTGTTTGTATGAGGGGATTCAAAAGCACAGGTCTTAGCAGAGGATGGTTTTGATCCATCGACCTCTGGGTTATGGGCCCAGCACGCTTCCGCTGCGCCACTCTGCCAACCACAACCACCCCAGATGGGACTCGAACCCACAATCCCTGGCTTAGGAGGCCAGTGCCTTATCCATTAGGCCACTGGGGCTCAGCCGCTGCTGCAGCAACTCAAACGCGCTTAACTGGATTACACAACTCAGGCTCACCATCAGATTATGTGGAGACACAAAACTCACCATGGGTGCATATAAGATGCTAAATAGGGTTTCCCACCTGGAGTATCCTGCTACCATGAAGGGTTTCACCAACATTGTGGGAATTTTAAGTCCAGTTATGATTGAATTATGTGATCCACACGAAAAATGCTTATAGTTTGTTTCATTTCAAATTTCAATAGAAATAACCAAAACTGAGACAGTGAAAAATTAAAAAATGTTTAGTACAATTCAGAGAAGAGGAGCTAGGAAGCGTCTAGTTGTGAATCTCCCTGTTCTCAGGAGACCCTTTGCTGTAAATGAACACTACAGGATCATTGACCTTGTTTGTATGAGGGGATTCAAAAGCACAGGTCTTAGCAGAGGATGGTTTCGATCCATCGACCTCTGGGTTATGGGCCCAGCACGCTTCCGCTGCGCCACTCTGCTAGCCACAACCACCCCAGATGGGACTCGAACCCACAATCCCTGGCTTAGGAGGCCAGTGCCTTATCCATTAGGCCAACTGGATTACACAACTCAGGCTCACCATCAGATTATGTGGAGACACAAAACTCACCATGGGTGCATATAAGATGCTAAATAGGGTTTCCCACCTGGAGTAGCCTGCTACCATGAAGGGTTTCACCAACATTGTGGGAATTTTAAGTCCAGTTATGATTGAATTATGTGATCCACACGAAAAATGCTTATAGTTTGTTTCATTTCAAATTTCAATAGAAATAACCAAAACTGAGACAGTGAAAAATTAAAAAATGTTTAGTACAATTCAGAGAAGAGGAGCTAGGAAGTGTCTAGTTGTGAATCTCCCTGTTCTCAGGAGACCCTTTGCTGTAAATGAACACTACAGGATCATTGACCTTGTTTGTATGAGGGGATTCAAAAGCACAGGTCTTAGCAGAGGATGGTTTCGATCCATCGACCTCTGGGTTATGGGCCCAGCACGCTTCCGCTGCGCCACTCTGCTAGCCACAACCACCCCAGATGGGACTCGAACCCACAATCCCTGGCTTAGGAGGCCAGTGCCTTATCCATTAGGCCACTGGGGCTCAGCCGCTGCTGCAGCAACTCAAACGCGCTCAACTGGATTACACAACTCAGGCTCACCATCAGATTATGTGGAGACACAAAACTCACCATGGGTGCATATAAGATGCTAAATAGGGTTTCCCACCTGGAGTAGCCTGCTACCATGAAGGGTTTCACCAACATTGTGGGAATTTTAAGTCCAGTTATGATTGAATTATGTGATCCACACGAAAAATGCTTATAGTTTGTTTTATTTCAAATTTCAATAGAAATAACAAAAACTAACCCAGTGAAAAATTAAAAAATGTTTAGTACAGTTCAGAGAAGAGGAGCTAGGAAGTGTCTAGTTGTGAATCTCCCTGTTCTCAGGAGACCCTTTGCTGTAAATGAACACTACAGGATCATTGACCTTGTTTGTATGAGGGGATTCAAAAGCACAGGTCTTAGCAGAGGATGGTTTCGATCCATCGACCTCTGGGTTATGGGCACAGCACGCTTCCGCTGCGCCACTCTGCTAGCCACAACCACCCCAGATGGGACTCAAACCCACAATCCCTGGCTTAGGAGGCCAGTGCCCTATCCATTAGGCCAACTGGATTATGCAACTCAGGCTCACCATCAGATTATGTGGAG
>NC_071116.1:20700000-20702500 GCF_024256425.1 Clarias gariepinus | reverse complement strand
AGCAACTCAAACGCGATCAACTGGATTACACAACTCAGGCTCACCATCAGATTATGTGGAGAAACAAAACTCACCATGGGTGCATATAAGATGCTAAATAGGGTTTCCCACCTGGAGTAGCCTGCTACCATGAAGGGTTTCACCAACATTGTGGGAATTTTAAGTCCAGTTATGATTGAATTATGTGATCCACACGAAAAATGCTTATAGTTTGTTTTATTTCAAATTTCAATAGAAATAACAAAAACTAACCCAGTGAAAAATTAAAAATTGTTTAGTACAGTTCAGAGAGGAGGAGCTAGGAAGTGTCTAGTTGTGAATCTCCCTGTTCTCAGGAGACCCTTTGCTGTAAATGAACACTACAGGATCATTGACCTTGTTTGTATGAGGGGATTCAAAAGCACAGGTCTTAGCAGAGGATGGTTTCGATCCATCGACCTCTGGGTTATGGGCCCAGCACGCTTCCGCTGCGCCACTCTGCTAGCCACAACCACCCCAGATGGGACTCGAACCCACAATCCCTGGCTTAGGAGGCCAGTGCCTTATCCATTAGGCCAACTGGATTACACAACTCAGGCTCACCATCAGATTATGTGGAGACACAAAACTCACCATGGGTGCATATAAGATGCTAAATAGGGTTTCCCACCTGGAGTAGCCTGCTACCATGAAGGGTTTCACCAACATTGTGGGAATTTTAAGTCCAGTTATGATTGAATTATGTGATCCACACGAAAAATGCTTATAGTTTGTTTCATTTCAAATTTCAATAGAAATAACCAAAACTGAGACACTGAAAAATTAAAAAATGTTTAGTACAATTCAGAGAAGAGGAGCTAGGAAGTGTCTAGTTGTGAATCTCCCTGTTCTCAGGAGACCCTTTGCTGTAAATGAACACTACAGGATCATTGACCTTGTTTGTATGAGGGGATTCAAAAGCACAGGTCTTAGCAGAGGATGGTTTCGATCCATCGACCTCTGGGTTATGGGCCCAGCACGCTTGCACTGCGCCACTCTGCTAGCCACAACCACCCCAGATGGGACTCGAACCCACAATCCCTGGCTTAGGAGGCCAGTGCCTTATCCATTAGGCCACTGGGGCTCAGCCGCTGCTGCAGCAACTCAAACGCGATCAACTGGATTACACAACTCAACGCTCACCATCAGATTATGTGGAGAAACAAAACTCACCATGGGTGCATATAAGATGCTAAATAGGGTTTCCCACCTGGAGTAGCCTGCTACCATGAAGGGTTTCACCAACATTGTGGGAATTTTAAGTCCAGTTATGATTGAATTATGTGATCCACACGAAAAATGCTTATAGTTTGTTTCATTTCAAATTTCAATAGAAATAACAAAAACTAACCCAGTGAAAAATTAAAAAGTGTTTAGTACAGTTCAGAGAAGAGGAGCTAGGAAGTGTCTAGTTGTGAATCTCCCTGTTCTCAGGAGACCCTTTGCTGTAAATGAACACTACAGGATCATTGACCTTGTTTGTATGAGGGGATTCAAAAGCACAGGTCTTAGCAGAGGATGGTTTCGATCCATCGACCTCTGGGTTATGGGCCCAGCACGCTTCCGCTGCGCCACTCTGCTAGCCACAACCACCCCAGATGGGACTCGAACCCACAATCCCTGGCTTAGGAGGCCAGTGCCTTATCCATTAGGCCAACTGGATTACACAACTCAGGCTCACCATCAGATTATGTGGAGACACAAAACTCACCATGGGTGCATATAAGATGCTAAATAGGGTTTCCCACCTGGAGTAGCCTGCTACCATGAAGGGTTTCACCAACATTGTGGGAATTTTAAGTCCAGTTATGATTGAATTATGTGATCCACACGAAAAATGCTTATAGTTTGTTTCATTTCAAATTTCAATAGAAATAACCAAAACTGAGACACTGAAAAATTAAAAAATGTTTAGTACAATTCAGAGAAGAGGAGCTAGGAAGTGTCTAGTTGTGAATCTCCCTGTTCTCAGGAGACCCTTTGCTGTAAATGAACACTACAGGATCATTGACCTTGTTTGTATGAGGGGATTCAAAAGCACAGGTCTTAGCAGAGGATGGTTTCGATCCATCGACCTCTGGGTTATGGGCCCAGCACGCTTGCACTGCGCCACTCTGCTAGCCACAACCACCCCAGATGGGACTCGAACCCACAACCCCTGGCTTAGGAGGCCAGTGCCTTATCCATTAGGCCACTGGGGCTCAGCCGCTGCTGCAGCAACTCAAACGCGATCAACTGGATTACACAACTCAACGCTCACCATCAGATTATGTGGAGAAACAAAACTCACCATGGGTGCATATAAGATGCTAAATAGGGTTTCCCACCTGGAGTAGCCTGCTACCATGAAGGGTTTCACCAACATTGTGGGAATTTTAAGTCCAGTTATGATTGAATTATGTGATCCACACGAAAAATGCTTATAGTTTGTTTCATTTCAAATTTCAATAGAAATAACCAAAACTGAGACAGTGAAAAATTA
>NC_071116.1:20692500-20695000 GCF_024256425.1 Clarias gariepinus | reverse complement strand
ATGGAGTAGCCTGCTACCATGAAGGGTTTCACCAACATTGTGGGAATTTTAAGTCCAGTTATGATTGAATTATGTGATCCACACGAAAAATGCTTATAGTTTGTTTCATTTCAAATTTAAATAGAAATAACAAAAACTGAGACAGTAAAAAAGGAAAAAAATGTTTAGTACAGTTCAGAGATAAGGAGCTAGGAAGTGTCTAGTTGTGAATCTCCCTGTTCTCAGGAGACCCTTTGCTGTAAATGAACATTACAGGATCATTGACCTTGTTTGTATGAGGGGATTCAAAAGCACAGGTCTTAGCAGAGGATGGTTTCGATCCATCGATCTCTGGGTTATGGGCCCAGCACGCTTCCGCTGCGCCACTCTGCTAGCCACAACCACCCCAGATGGGACTCGAACCCACAATCCCTGCCTTAGGAGGCCAGTGCCTTATCCATTAGGCCACTGGGGCTCAGCGGCTGCTGCATCAACTCAAACGCGCTCAACTGGATTACACAACTCAGGCTCACCATCAGATTATGTGGAGACACAAAACTCACCATGGGTGCATATAAGATGCTAAAAAGGGTTTCCCACCTGGAGTAGCCTGCTACCATGAAGGGTTTCACCAACATTGTGGGAATTTTAAGTCCAGTTATGATTGAATTATGTGATCCACACGAAAAATGCTTATAGTTTGTTTCATTTCAAATTTAAATAGAAATAACAAAAACTGAGACAGTAAAAAAGGAAAAAAAATGTTTAGTACAGTTCAGAGATAATGAGCTAGGAAGTGTCTAGTTGTGAATCTCCCTGTTCTCAGGAGACCCTTTGCTGTAAATGAACATTACAGGATCATTGACCTTGTTTGTATGAGGGGATTCAAAAGCACAGGTCTTAGCAGAGGATGGTTTCGATCCATCGACCTCTGGGTTATGGGCCCAGCACGCTTCCGCTGCGCCACTCTGCTAGCCACAACCACCCCAGATGGGACTCGAACCCACAATCCCTGGCTTAGGAGGCCAGTGCCTTATCCATTAGGCCACTGGGGCTCAGGCGCTGCTGCGGCAACTCAAACGCACTCAACTGGATTACACAACTCAGGCTCACCATCAGATCATGTGGATACACAAAACTCACCATGGGTGTATATAAGATGCTAAATAGGGTTTCCCACCTGGAGTAGCCTGCTACCATGAAGGGTTTAACCAACATTGTGGGAATTTTAAGTCCAGTTATGATTGAATTATGTGATCCACACGAAAAATGCTTAAAGTTTGTTTCATTTCAAATTTAAATAGAAATAACAAAAACTAAGACAGTGAAAAAGTAAAAAATGTTTAGTACAGTTCAGAGAAGAAGAGCTAGGAAGTGTCTAGTTGTGAATCTCCCTGTTCTCAGGAGACACTTTGCTGTAAATGAACACTACAGGATCAGTGACCTTGTTTGTATGAGGGGATTCAAAAGCACAGGTCTTAGCAGAGGATGGTTTCGATCCATCGACCTCTGGGTTATGGGCCCAGCACGCTTCCGCTGCGCCACTCTGCTAGCCACAACCACCCCAGATGGGACTCGAGCCCACAATCCCTGGCTTAGGAGGCCAGTGCCTTATCCATTAGGCCACTGGGGCTCAGCTGCTGCTGCAGCAGCAACTCAAACGCCCTCAACTGGATTACACAACTCAGGCTCACCATCAGATCATGTGGAGACACAAAACTCACCATGGGTGCATATAAGATGCTAAATAGGGTTTCCCACCTGGAGTAGCCTGCTACCATGAAGGGTTTCACCAACATTGTGGTCCAGTTATGATTGAATTATGTGATCCACACGAAAAAATGATAATAATTTGTTTCATTTCATATTTAAATAGAAATAACAAAAACTGAGACACTAAAAAAGGAAAAAATGTTTAGTATAGTTCAGAGAAGAGGAACTAGGAATTGTCTAGTTGTGATTCTCTCTGTTCGCAGGAGACCCTTTGCTGTAAATGAACACTACAGAATCATTGACCTTGTTTGTATGAGGGGATTCAAAAGCAGAGGTCTTAGCAGAGGATGGTTTCGATCCATCGACCTCTGGGTTATGGGCCCAGCACGCTTCCGCTGCGCCACTCTGCTAGCCACATCCACTCCTGATGGGACTCGAACCCACAGTCTCTGGCTTAGGAGGCCAGTGCCTTATCCATTAGGCCACTGGGGCTCAGGCGCTGCTGCAGCAACTCAAACGCGCTCAACTGGATTACACAACTCAGGCTCACCATCAGATTATGTGGAGACACAAAACTCACCATGGGTGCATATAAGATGCTAAAAAAGGTTTCCCACCTGGAGTAGCCTGCTACCATGAAGGGTTTCACCAACATTGTGGGAATTTTAAGTCCAGTTATGATTGAATTATGTGATCCACACGAAAAATGCTTATAGTTTGTTTCATTTCAAATTTAAATAGAAATAACAAAAACTGAGACAGTAAAAAAGGAAAAAAATGTTTAGTACAGTTCAGAGATAAGGAGCTA
>NC_071116.1:20662500-20685000 GCF_024256425.1 Clarias gariepinus | reverse complement strand
ACAGTTCAGAGAAGAGGAGCTAGGAAGTGTCTAGTTGTGAATCTCCCTGTTCTCAGGAGACCCTTTGCTGTAAATGAACACTACAGGATCAGTGACCTTGTTTGTATGAGGGGATTCAAAAGCAGAGGTCTTAGCAGAGGATGGTTTCGATCCATCGACCTCTGGGTTATGGGCCCAGCACGCTTCCGCTGCGCCACTCTGCTAGCCACATCCACTCCTGATGGGACTCGAACCCACAGTCCCTGGCTTAGGAGGCCAGTGCCTTATCCATTCGGCCACTGGGGCTCAGGCGCTGCTGCAGCAACTCAAACGCGCTCAACTGGATTACACAACTCAGGCTCACCATCAGATTATGTGGAGACACAAAACTCACCATGGGTGCATATAAGATGCTAAAAAAGGTTTCCCACCTGGAGTAGCCTGCTACCATGAAGGGTTTCACCAACATTGTGGGAATTTTAAGTCCAGTTATGATTGAATTATGTGATCCACACGAAAAATGCTTATAGTTTGTTTCATTTCAAATTTAAATAGAAATAACAAAAACTAAGACAGTGAAAAAGTAAAAAATGTTTAGTACAGTTCAGAGAAGAAGAGCTAGGAAGTGTCTAGTTGTGAATCTCCCTGTTCTCAGGCGACCCTTTGCTGTAAATGAACACTACAGGATCAGTGACCTTGTTTGTATGAGGGGATTCAAAAGCACAGGTCTTAGCAGAGGATGGTTTCGATCCATCGACCTCTGGGTTATGGGCCCAGCACGCTTCCGCTGCGCCACTCTGCTAGCCACAACCACCCCAGATGGGACTCGAGCCCACAATCCCTAGCTTAGGAGGCCAGTGCCTTATCCATTAGGCCACTGGGGCTCAGCCGCTGCTGCAGCAACTCAAACGCCCTCAACTGGATTACACAACTCAGGCTCACCATCAGATTATGTGGAGACACAAAACTCACCATGGGTGCATATAAGATGCTAAAAAAGGTTTCCCACCTGGAGTAGCCTGCTACCATGAAGGGTTTCACCAACATTGTGGGAATTTTAAGTCCAGTTATGATTGAATTATGTGATCCACACGAAAAATGCTTATAGTTTGTTTCATTTCAAATTTAAATAGAAATAACAAAAACTGAGACAGTAAAAAAGGAAAAAAATGTTTAGTACAGTTCAGAGATAAGGAGCTAGGAAGTGTCTAGTTGTGAATCTCCCTGTTCTCAGGAGACCCTTTGCTGTAAATGAACATTACAGGATCATTGACCTTGTTTGTATGAGGGGATTCAAAAGCAGAGGTCTTAGCAGAGGATGGTTTCGATCCATCGACCTCTGGGTTATGGGCCCAGCACGCTTCCGCTGTGCCACTCTGCTAGCCACAACCACCCCAGATGGGACTCGAACCCACAATCCCTGGCTTAGGAGGCCAGTGCCTTATCCATTAGGCCACTGGGGCTCAGGCGCTGCTGCGGCAACTCAAACGCACTCAACTGGATTACACAACTCAGGCTCACCATCAGATCATGTGGATACACAAAACTCACCATGGGTGTATATAAGACGCTAAATAGGGTTTCCCACCTGAAGTAGCCTGCTACCATGAAGGGTTTCACCAATATTGTGGGAATTTTAAGTCCAGTTATGATTGAATTATGTGATCCACACGAAAAATGCTTATAGTTTGTTTCATTTCATATTTAAATAGAAATAACAATGACTGAGACAGTAAAAAAGGAAAAAAATATTTAGTACAGTTCAGAGAAGAGGAGCTAGGAAGTGTCTACTTGTGAATCTCCCTGTTCTCAGGAGACCCTTTGCTGTAAATGAACACTACAGGATCAGTGACCTTGTTTGTATGAGGGGATTCAAAAGCAGAGGTCTTAGCAGAGGATGGATTCGATCCATCGACCTCTGGGTTATGGGCCCAGCACGCTTCAGCTGCGCCACTCTGCTAGCCACAACCACCCCAGATGGGACTCAAACCCACAATCCCTGGCTTAGGAGGCCAGTGCCTTATCCATTAGGCCACTGGGGCTCAGCCGCTGCTGCAGCAACTCAAACGCGCTTAACTGGATTACACAACTCAGGCTCACCATCAGATCATGTGGAGACACAAAACTCACCATGGGTGCATATAAGAAGCTAAATAGGGTTTCCCACCTGGAGTAGCCTGCTACCATGAAGGGTTTCACCAACATTGTGGGAATTTTAAGTCCAGTTATGATTGAATTATGTGATCCACACGAAAAATGCTTATAGTTTGTTTCATTTCAAATTTAAATAGAAATAACAAAAACTAAGACAGTGAAAAAGTAAAAAATGTTTAGTACAGTTCAGAGAAAAAGAGCTAGGAAGTGTCTAGTTGTGAATCTCCCTGTTCTCAGGAGACCCTTTGCTGTAAATGAACACTACAGGATCAGTGACCTTGTTTGTATGAGGGGATTCAAAAGCAGAGGTCTTAGCAGAGGATGGTTTCAATCCATCGACCTCTGGGTTATGGGCCCAGCACGCATCCGCTGCGCCACTCTGCTAGCCACATCCACTCCTGATGGGACTCGAACCCACAGTCCCTGGCTTAGGAGGCCAGTGCCTTATCCATTAGGCCACTGCGGCTCAGGCGCTGCTGCGGCAACTCAAACGCACTCAACTGGATTACACAACTCAGGCTCACCATCAGATCATGTGGATACACAAAACTCACCATGGGTGTATATAAGACGCTAAATAGGGTTTCCCACCTGAAGTAGCCTGCTACCATGAAGGGTTTCACCAACATTGTGGGAATTTTAAGTCCAGTTATGATTGAATTATGTGATCCACACGAAAAATGCTTATAGTTTGTTTCATTTCATATTTAAATAGAAATAACAATGACTGAGACAGTAAAAAAGGAAAAAAATATTTAGTACAGTTCAGAGAAGAGGAGCTAGGAAGTGTCTAGTTGTGAATCTCCCTGTTCAGGGTCAAGCCTGCTTAGCTTTTTAAATCATGCTTGATCTGGCACTCTCAAACCAGTACAACTAGAAGTGGAAAGTGGGTTGAAGGAAGTCCTATTTGACCAATTAAAATGATTTATTTTTGATTTATATGAATAAGAAAAAAATAATAATAATAAAAAAAAAAAAACCTTTATGAGGAATAAGACTGAACAGCTTAAAGGATCAGGTGGTCTCCCATCCATGCACTACCCAGGGTCAAGCCTGCTTAGCTTTTTAAATCAGGCTTGATCTGGCACTCTCATACCAGTACAACTAGAAGTGGAAACTGGGTTGAAGGAAGTCCTATTTGACCAATTAAAATGATTTATTTTTAATTTATTTTCTTTGTTTAAAAAAAACAAAAACAAAAAAAAACTATATGAGTAATAAAACTGAAAACCTTACAGGATCAGGTGGTCTCCCATCCAAGCACTACCCAGGGTCAAGCCTGCTTATCTTTCTAAATCGGGCTTGATCTGGCACTCTCATACCAGTACAACTAGAAGTGGAAACTGGGTTGAAGGAAGTCCTATTTGACCAATTAAAATGATTGATTTTTAATTTATTGAAAAAAAAAATAACAATATGAGGAAAAAAACTGAAAAGCTTACAGGATCAGGTGGTCTCCTATCCATGCACTACCCAGGGTCAAGCCTGCTTAGCTTTTTAAATCAGGCTTGATCTGGCACTCTCATAACAGTACAACTAGAAGTGGAAACTGGGTTGAAGGAAGTCCTATTTGACTAATTAAAATGATTTATATAAATAAAAAAATAAATAAAAATAAAAAAACCTATATGAGGAATAAAACTGAACAGCTTAAAGGATCAGGTGGTCTCCCATCCATGCACTACCCAGGGTCAAGCCTGCTTAGCTTTTTAAATCAGGCTTGATCTGGCACTCTCATACCAGTATAACTAGAAGTGGAAACTGGGTTGAAGGAAGTTCTATTTGACCAATTAAAATGATTTATTTTTAATTTATTGAAGAAAAAAATAACAATATGAGGAAAAAAACTGAAAAGCTAAAAGGATCAGGTGGTCTCTTATCCATGCACTACCCAGGGTCAAGCCTGCTTAGCTTTTTTAAATCAGGCTTGATCTGGCACTCTCATACCAGTACAACTAGAAGTGGAAACTGGGTTGAAGGAAGTCCTATTTGACCAATTAAAATGATTTATTTTTGATTTATATGAATAGAAAAAAATAATAAAAAATAAATAAAAAAAACCTATATGAGGAATAAGACTGAACAGCTTAAAGGATCAGGTGGTCTCCCATCCATGCACTACCCAGGGTCTACCCTGCTTAACTTTTTAAATCAGGCTTGATCTGGCATTCTCATACCAGTACAACTAGAAGTGGAAACTGGGTTGAAGGAAGTCCTATTTGACCAATTAAAATGATTTATTTTTGATTTATATGAATAAGAAAAAAAAAAAAAAAAAAAAAAAAAAAACCTATATGAGGAATAAGACTGAACAGCTTAAAGGATCAGGTGGTCTCCCATCCATGCACTACCCATGGTCAAGCCTGCTTAGCTTTTTAAATCAGGCTTGATCTGGCACTCTCATACTAGTACAACTAGAAGTGGAAAGTGGGTTGAAGGATGTCCTATTTGACCAATGAAAATGATTTATTTTTGATTTTTATGAAAAAAATAAAAATAAAAACTATATGAGGAATAAAACTGAACAGCTTAAAGGATCAGGTGGTCCCCCATCCATGCACTAGGCAGGGTCAAGCCTGCTTAGCTTTTTAAATCAGGCTTGATCTGGCACTCTCATACCAGTACAACTAGAAGTGGAAACTGGGTTGAAGGAAGTCCTATTTGACCAATTAAAATGATTTATTTTTAATTTATTGAAAAAAAAAAAAAATAACAATATGAGGAAAAAAACTGAAAAGCTTACAGGATCAGGTGGTCTCCTATCCATGCACTACCCAGGGTCAAGCCTGCTTAGCTTTTTAAATCAGGCTTGATCTGGCACTCTCATACCAGTACAACTAGAAGTGGAAACTGGGTTGAAGGAAGTCCTATTTGACCAATTAAAATGATTTATTTTTGATTTATATGAATAAGAAAAAAATAATAATAATAAAAAAAAAAACCTATATGAGGAATAAGACTGAACAGCTTAAAGGATCAGGTGGTCTCCCATCCATGCACTACCCAGGGTCAAGCCTGCTTAGCTTTTTAAATCAGGCTTGATCTGGCACTCTCATACCAGTACAACTAGAAGTGGAAACTGGGTTGAAGGAAGTCCTATTTGACCAATTAAAATGATTTGTTTTTGATTTTTATTTAAAAAAAAAAAAAAAAAAAAAAAAAAAAAAACCTATATGAGGAATAAAACTGATCAGCTTAAAGGATCAGGTGGTCTCCCGTCCATGCACTAGGCAGGGTCAAGCCTGCTTAGCTTTTTAAATCAGGCTTGATCTGGCACTCTCATACCAGTACAACTAGAAGTGGAAACTGGGTTGAAGGAAGTCCTATTTGACCAATTAAAATGATTTATTTTTAATTTATTGAAAAAAAAAAATAACAATATGAGGAAAAAAACTGAAAAGCTTACAGGATCAGGTGGTCTCCTATCCATGCACTACCCAGGGTCAAGCCTGCTTAGCTTTTTAAATCAGGCTTGATCTGGCACTCTCATAACAGTACAACTAGAAGTGGAAACTGGGTTGAAGGAAGTCCTATTTGACCAATTAAAATGATTTATTTTTAATTTATTGAAGAAAAAAATAACAATATGAGCAAAAAAACTGAAAAGCTAAAAGGATCAGGTGGTCTCTTATCCATGCACTACCCAGGGTCAAGCCTGCTTAGCTTTTTTAAATCAGGCTTGATCTGGCACTCTCATACCAGTACAACTAGAAGTGGAAACTGGGTTGAAGGAAGTCCTATTTGACCAATTAAAATGATTTATTTTTGATTTATATGAATAGAAAAAAATAAGAAAAAATAAATAAAAAAAACCTATATGAGGAATAAGACTGAACAGCTTAAAGGATCAGGTGGTCTCCCATCCATGCACTACCCAGGGTCAACCCTGCTTAACTTTTTAAATCAGGCTTGATCTGGCATTCTCATACCAGTACAACTAGAAGTGGAAACTGCGTTGAAGGAAGTCCTATTTGACCAATTAAAATGATTTATTTTTGATTTATATGAATAAGAAAAAAAATAAATAAATAAAAAAAAAAACCTATATGAGGAATAAGACTGAACAGCTTAAAGGATCAGGTGGTCCCCCATCCATGCACTAGGCAGGGTCAAGCCTGCTTAGCTTTTTAAATCATGCTTGATCTGGCACTCTCATACCAGTACAACTAGAAGTGGAAACTGGGTTGAAGGAAGTCCTATTTGACCAATTAAAATGATTTATTTTTAATTTATTGAAAAAAAAAAAATAACAATATGAGGAAAAAAACTGAAAAGCTTACAGGATCAGGTGGTCTCCTATCCATGCACTACCCAGGGTCAAGCCTGCTTAGCTTTTTAAATCAGGCTTGATCTGGCACTCTCATACCAGTACAACTAGAAGTGGAAACTGGGTTGAAGGAAGTCCTATTTGACCAATTAAAATGATTTATTTTTGATTTATATGAATAAGAAAAAAATAATAATAATAAAAAAAAAAACCTATATGAGGAATAAGACTGAACAGCTTAAAGGATCAGGTGGTCTCCCATCCATGCACTACCCAGGGTCAAGCCTGCTTAGCTTCTTAAATCAGGCTTGATCTGGCACTCTCATACCAGTACAACTAGAAGTGGAAACTGGGTTGAAGGAAGTCCTATTTGACCAATTAAAATGATTTATTTTTAATTTATTGAAAAAAAAAAAAAATAACAATATGAGGAAAAAAACTGAAAAGCTTACAGGATCAGGTGGTCTCCTATCCATGCACTACCCAGGGTCAAGCCTGCTTAGCTTTTTAAATCAGGCTTGATCTGGCACTCTCATACCAGTACAACTAGAAGTGGAAACTGGGTTGAAGGAAGTCCTATTTGACCAATTAAAATGATTTATTTTTGATTTATATGAATAAGAAAAAAATAATAATAATAAAAAAAAAAACCTATATGAGGAATAAGACTGAACAGCTTAAAGGATCAGGTGGTCTCCCATCCATGCACTACCCAGGGTCAAGCCTGCTTAGCTTTTTAAATCAGGCTTGATCTGGCACTCTCATACCAGTACAACTAGAAGTGGAAACTGGGTTGAAGGAAGTCCTATTTGACCAATTAAAATGATTTGTTTTTGATTTTTATTTAAAAAAAAAAAAAAAAAAAAAAAAAAAAAAAACCTATATGAGGAATAAAACTGATCAGCTTAAAGGATCAGGTGGTCTCCCATCCATGCACTAGGCAGGGTCAAGCCTGCTTAGCTTTTTAAATCAGGCTTGATCTGGCACTCTCATACCAGTACAACTAGAAGTGGAAACTGGGTTGAAGGAAGTCCTATTTGACCAATTAAAATGATTTATTTTTAATTTATTGAAAAAAAAAAATAACAATATGAGGAAAAAAACTGAAAAGCTTACAGGATCAGGTGGTCTCCTATCCATGCACTACCCAGGGTCAAGCCTGCTTAGCTTTTTAAATCAGGCTTGATCTGGCACTCTCATAACAGTACAACTAGAAGTGGAAACTGGGTTGAAGGAAGTCCTATTTGACCAATTAAAATGATTTATTTTTAATTTATTGAAGAAAAAAATAACAATATGAGGAAAAAAACTGAAAAGCTAAAAGGATCAGGTGGTCTCTTATCCATGCACTACCCAGGGTCAAGCCTGCTTAGCTTTTTTAAATCAGGCTTGATCTGGCACTCTCATACCAGTACAACTAGAAGTGGAAACTGGGTTGAAGGAAGTCCTATTTGACCAATTAAAATGATTTATTTTTGATTTATATGAATAGAAAAAAATAATAAAAAATAAATAAAAAAAACCTATATGAGGAATAAGACTGAACAGCTTAAAGGATCAGGTGGTCTCCCATCCATGCACTACCCAGGGTCAACCCTGCTTAACTTTTTAAATCAGGCTTGATCTGGCATTCTCATACCAGTACAACTAGAAGTGGAAACTGCGTTGAAGGAAGTCCTATTTGACCAATTAAAATGATTTATTTTTGATTTATATGAATAAGAAAAAAAATAAATAAATAAAAAAAAAAACCTATATGAGGAATAAGACTGAACAGCTTAAAGGATCAGGTGGTCCCCCATCCATGCACTAGGCAGGGTCAAGCCTGCTTAGCTTTTTAAATCATGCTTGATCTGGCACTCTCATACCAGTACAACTAGAAGTGGAAACTGGGTTGAAGGAAGTCCTATTTGACCAATTAAAATGATTTATTTTTAATTTATTGAAAAAAAAAAAATAACAATATGAGGAAAAAAACTGAAAAGCTTACAGGATCAGGTGGTCTCCTATCCATGCACTACCCAGGGTCAAGCCTGCTTAGCTTTTTAAATCAGGCTTGATCTGGCACTCTCATACCAGTACAACTAGAAGTGGAAACTGGGTTGAAGGAAGTCCTATTTGACCAATTAAAATGATTTATTTTTGATTTATATGAATAAGAAAAAAATAATAATAATAAAAAAAAAAACCTATATGAGGAATAAGACTGAACAGCTTAAAGGATCAGGTGGTCTCCCATCCATGCACTACCCAGGGTCAAGCCTGCTTAGCTTTTTAAATCAGGCTTGATCTGGCACTCTCATACCAGTACAACTAGAAGTGGAAACTGGGTTGAAGGAAGTCCTATTTGACCAATTAAAATGATTTGTTTTTGATTTTTATTTAAAAAAAAAAAAAAAAACCTATATGAGGAATAAAACTGATCAGCTTAAAGGATCAGGTGGTCTCCCGTCCATGCACTAGGCAGGGTCAAGCCTGCTTAGCTTTTTAAATCAGGCTTGATCTGGCACTCTCATACCAGTACAACTAGAAGTGGAAACTGGGTTGAAGAAAGTCCTATTTGACCAATTAAAATGATTTATTTTTAATTTATTTTCTTTGTTTAAAAAAAAAAAAAAAAAAAAACACTATATGAGGAATAAAACTGAAAACCTTACAGGATCAGGTGGTCTCCCATCCAAGCACTACCCAGGGTCAAGCCTGCTTATCTTTCTAAATCGGGCTTGATCTGGCACTCTCATACCAGTACAACTAGAAGTGGAAACTGGGTTGAAGGAAGTCCTATTTGACCAATTAAAATGATTTATTTTTAATTTATTGAAAAAAAAAAAAAAACAATATGAGGAAAAAAACTGAAAAGCTTACAGGATCAGGTGGTCTCCTATCCATGCACTACCCAGGGTCAAGCCTGCTTAGCTTTTTAAATCAGGCTTGATCTGGCACTCTCATAACAGTACAACTAGAAGTGGAAACTGGGTTGAAGGAAGTCCTATTTGACCAATTAAAATGATTTATTTTTGATTTATATAAATAAAAAAATAAATAAAAATAAAAAAACCTATATGAGGAATAAAACTGAACAGCTTAAAGGATCAGGTGGTCTCCCATCCATGCACTACCCAGGGTCAAGCCTGCTTAGCTTTTTAAATCAGGCTTGATCTGGCACTCTCATACCAGTATAACTAGAAGTGGAAACTGGGTTGAAGGAAGTTCTATTTGACCAATTAAAATGATTTATTTTTAATTTATTGAAGAAAAAAATAACAATATGAGGAAAAAAACTGAAAAGCTAAAAGGATCAGGTGGTCTCTTATCCATGCACTACCCAGGGTCAAGCCTGCTTAGCTTTTTTAAATCAGGCTTGATCTGGCACTCTCATACCAGTACAACTAGAAGTGGAAACTGGGTTGAAGGAAGTCCTATTTGACCAATTAAAATGATTTATTTTTGATTTATATGAATAGAAAAAAATAATAAAAAATAAATAAAAAAAACCTATATGAGGAATAAGACTGAACAGCTTAAAGGATCAGGTGGTCTCCCATCCATGCACTACCCAGGGTCAATCCTGCTTAACTTTTTAAATCAGGCTTGATCTGGCATTCTCATACCAGTACAACTAGAAGTGGAAACTGGGTTGAAGGAAGTCCTATTTGACCAATTAAAATGATTTATTTTTGATTTATATGAATAAGAAAAAAAATAAATAAATAAAAAAAAAAACCTATATGAGGAATAAGACTGAACAGCTTAAAGGATCAGGTGGTCTCCCATCCATGCACTACCCAGCGTCAAGCCTGCTTAGCTTTTTAAATCAGGCTTGATCTGGCACTCTCATACTAGTACAACTAGAAGTGGAAAGTGGGTTGAAGAATGTCCTATTTGACCAATGAAAATGATTTATTTTTGATTTTTATGAAAAAAATAAAAATAAAAACTATATGAGGAATAAAACTGAACAGCTTAAAGGATCAGGTGGTCTCCCATCCATGCACTACCCAGGGTCAAGCCTGCTTAGCTTTTTAAATCAGGCTTGATCTGGCACTCTCATACCAGTACAACTAGAAGTGGAAAGTGGGTTGAAGGATGTCCTATTTGACCAATTAAAATGATTTATTTTTGATTTTTATGAAAAAAAAAAAAAAAAAAACTAAATGAGGAATAAAACTAAACAGCTTAAAGGATCAGTTGGTCTCCCATCCACGCACTACCCAGGGTCAAGCCTGCTTAGGTTTTTAAATCAGGCTTGATCTGGCACTCTCATACCAGTACAACTAGAAGTGGAAACTGGGTTGAAGGAAGTCCTATTTGACCAATTAAAATGATTTATTTTTAATTTATTTTCTTTATTTACAAAAAAAAAAAAAAAAAAAAAACACTATATGAGGGAGTAAAACTGAAAACCTTACAGGATCAGGTGGTCTCCCATCCAAGCACTACCCAGGGTCAAGCCTGCTTAGCTTTCTAAATCGGGCTTGATCTGGCACTCTCATACCAGTACAACTAGAAGAGGAAACTGGGTTGAAGGAAGTCCTATTTGACCAATTAAAATGATTTATTTTTAATTTATTGAAAAAAAAAATAACAATATGAGGAAAAAAACTGAAAAGCTTACAGGATCAGGTGGTCTCCTATCCATGCACTACCCAGGGTCAAGCCTGCTTAGCTTTTTAAATCAGGCTTGATCTGGCACTCTCATACCAGTACAACTAGAAGTGGAAACTGGGTTAAAGGAAGTCCTATTTGACCAATTAAAATTATTTATTTTTGATTTATATGAATAGAAAAAAATAATAATAAATAAATAAAAAAAACCTATATGAGGAATAAGACTGAACAGCTTAAAGGATCAGGTGGTCTCCCATCCATGCACTACCCAGGGTCAAGCCTGCTTAACTTTTTAAATCAGGCTTGATCTGGCACTCTCATACCAGTACAACTAGAAGTGGAAACTGGGTTGAAGGAAGTCCTATTTGACCAATTAAAATGATTTATTTTTAATTTATTGAAGAAAAAAATAACAATATGAGGAAAAAACTGAAAAGCTAAAAGGATCAGGTGGTCTCCTATCCATGCACTACCCAGGGTCAAGCCTGCTTAGCTTTTTTAATCAGGCTTGATCTGGCACTCTCATACCAGTACAACTAGAAGTGGAAACTGGGTTGAAGGAAGTCCTATTTGACCAATTAAAATGATTTATTTTTAATTTATTGAAAAAAAAAATAACAATATGAGGAAAAAAACTGAAAAGCTTACAGGATCAGGTGGTCTCCTATCCATGCACTACCCAGGGTCAAGCCTGCTTAGCTTTTTAAATCAGGCTTGATCTGGCACTCTCATACCAGTACAACTAGAAGTGGAAACTGGGTTGAAGGAAGTCCTATTTGACCAATTAAAATGATTTTTTTTTTTTATATATGAATAGAAAAAAATAATAAAAAATAAATAAAAAAAACCTATATGAGGAATAAGACTGAACAGCTTAAAGGATCAGGTGGTGTCCCATCCATGCACTACCCAGGGTCAAGCCTGCTTAGCTTTTTAAATCAGGCTTGATCTGGCACTCTCATACCAGTACAACTAGAAGTGGAAACTGGGTTGAATGAAGTCCTATTTGACCAATTAAAATGATTTATTTTTAATTTATTTTCTTTTAAAAAAAAAAATAATAAAAAAAAATAAATAATAAAAAA
Source organism: Clarias gariepinus (assembly GCF_024256425.1). Taxonomy (NCBI): domain Eukaryota; kingdom Metazoa; phylum Chordata; class Actinopteri; order Siluriformes; family Clariidae; genus Clarias; species Clarias gariepinus. The sequence goes on along the minus strand of NC_071116.1, from coordinate 20,672,907 downwards.
AAAAAACTATATGAGGAATAAAACTGAAAACCTTACAGGATCAGGTGGTCTCCCATCCAAGCACTACCCAGGGTCAAGCCTGCTTAGCTTTTTAAATTAGGCTTGATCTGGCACTCTCATACCAGTACAACTAGAAGTGGAAACTGGGTTGAAGGACGTCCTATTTGACCAATTAAAATGATTTTTTTTTTTTTATGAAAAAAAAAAAAAATTATTAAAAATGATTTATTTTTAATTTATTGAAAAAAAAAAAAAACAATATGAGGAAAAAAACTGAAAAGCTTTTAGGATCAGGTGGTCTCCTATCCATGCACTACCCAGGGTCAAGCCTGCTTAGCTTTTTAAATCAGGCTTGATCTGGCACTCTCATACCAGTACAACTAGAAGTGGAAACTGGGTTGAAGGAAGTCCTATTTGACCAATTAAAATGATTTATTTTTAATTTATTTTCTTTATTTAAAAAAAAAATGAAATAAAATCAAAAATATTAGAGGAATAAATCTGAAAAGCTTACAGGATGAGGTGGTCTTCCATCCAAGCACTACCCAGGGTCAAGCCTGCTTAGCTTTCTAAATCAGGCTTGATCTGGCACTTTTATACCAGTACAACTAGAAGTGGAAACTGGGTTGGAGGAAGTCCTATTTGACCAATTAAAATACTTTAATTTAATTTTATTTTCTTTATTTAAAAAAAAAAAAAAACTCTATGAGGAATAAAACTGAAAAGCTTACAGGATCAGGTGGTCTCCCATCCAAGCACTACCCAGGGTCAAGCCTGCGTAGCTTTCTAAATAAGGCTTAATCCCGCACTCTCATACCAATACAACTAGAAGTGAAAACTGGGTTGAAGGAAGTCCTATTTGACCAATTAAAATGATTTATTTTTAATTTATTTTCTTTATTTAAAAAAAAAAAAAAAAAAAAAAAAAAAAAAAAAAAACTATATGAGGAATAAAACTGAAAAGCTTACAGGATCAGGTGGTCTCCCATTAAATTAGGCTTGATCTGGCACTCTCATACCAGTACAACTAGAAGTGGAAACTGGTTTGAAGGAAGTCCTATTTGACCAATTAAAATGATTTATTTTTGATTTATATGAATAAAAAAATAAATAAATAAATAAAAAAAAAAACCTATATGAGGAATAAAACTGAGCAGCTTAACGGATCAGGTCGTCTCCCATCCATGCACTACCCAGGGTCAAGCCTGCTTAGCTTTTTAAATCAGGCTTGATCTGGCACTCTCATACCAGTACAACTTGAAGTGGAAACTGGGTTGAAGGAAGTCCTATTTGACCAATTAAAATGATTTATTTTTGATTTATATGAATAAAAAAAAAAAAAAAAACCTATATGAGGAATAAAACTGAACAGCTTAAAGGATCAGCTGGTCTCCCATCCAAGCACTACCAAGGGTCAAGCCTGCTTAGCTTTTTAAATCAGGCTTGATCTGGCACTCTCATACCAGTACAACCAGAAGTGGAAACTGGGTTGAAGGAAGTCCTATTTGACCAATTAAAATGATTTATTTTTAATTTATTTTCTTTATTTAAAAAAAAAAAAAAAAAAAAAAAAAAAAAAAAAAAAAAAACCTATATGAGGAATAAAACTGAACAGCTTAAAGGATCAGGCGGTCTCCCACCCATGCACTACCCAGGGTCAAGCCTGCTTAGCTTTTTAAATCAGGCTTGATCTGGCACTCTTATACCAGTACAACTAGAAGTGGAAACTGGGTTGAAGGAAGTCCTATTTGACCAATTAAAATGATTTATTTTTGATTTATATGACAAAAATAAATAAATAAATAAAAAAACCTATATGAGGAATAAAACTGAACAGCTTAAAGGATCAGGTGGTCTCCCATCCATGCACTACCCAGGGTCAAGCCTGCTTAGCTTTTTAAATCAGGCTTGATCTGGCACTCTCATACCAGTACAACTAGAAGTGGAAACTGGGTTGAAGGATGTCCTATTTGACCAATTAAAATGATTTTTTTTTTTTTTTTATGAAAAAAAAAAAAATGATTTTAAATGATTTATTTTTAATTTATTGAAAAAAAAAATAACAATATGAGGAAAAAACTGAAAAGCTTTTAGGATCAGGTGGTCTCCCATCCATGCAGTACCCAGGGTCAAGCCTGCTTAGCTTTTTAAATCAGGCTTGATCTGGCACTCTCATACCAGTACAACTAGAAGTGGAAACTGGGTTGAAGGAAGTCCTATTTGACCAATTAAAATGATTTATTTTTAATTTATTTTCTTTTTTTTTTTTTTTTTTTTTTTTTTTTTTAAATAAAAAAAATAAAAAAAACTATATGAGGAATAAAACTGAAAAGCTTACAGGATCAGGTGGTCTTCCATTCAAGCACTACCCAGGGTCAAGCCTGCTTAGCTTTCTAAACCAGGCTTGATCTGGCACTTTTATACCAGTACAACTAGAAGTGGAAACTGGGTTGAAGGAAGTCTTATTTGACCAATTAAAATGATTTATTTTTAACTAATTTTCTTTATTTAAAAAAAAAAAAAAACCTATATGAGGAATAAAACTGAAAAGCTTAAAGGATTCAGCTGGTCTCCCATCCATGCACTACTCAGGGTCAAGCCTGCTTAGCTTCTTAAATCAGGCTTGATCTGGCACTCTCATACCAGTACAACTAGAAGTGGAAACTGGGTTGAGGGAAGTCCTATTTGACCAATTAAAATGATTCATTTTTAACTCATTTTCTTTATTAAAAAAAAAAAAAAAAAAAAAAAAAACCTATATGAGGAATAAAACTGAACAGCTTAAAGGATCAGCTGGTCTCCCATCCATGCACTACTTAGGGTCAAGCCTGCTTAGCTTCTTAAATCAGGCTTGATCTGGCACTCTCATACCAGTACAACTAGAAGTGGAAACTGGGTTGAAGGAAGTCCTATTTGACCAATTAAAATGATTTATTTTTAATTTATTTTCTTTATTTAAAAAAAAAAAAAAAAAAAAAAAAACCTATATGAGGAAAAAAACTGAAAAGCTAAAAGGATCAGGTGGTCTCCTATCCATGCACTACCCAGGGTCAAGCCTGCTTAGCTTTTTAAATCAGGCTTGATCCGGCACTCTTATACCAGTACAACTAGAAGTGGAAACTGGGTTGAAGGAAGTCCTTTTTGACCAATTAAAATGATTTATTTTTAATTTATTTTCTTTATTTAAAAAAAAAAAAAAAAAAAAAAAAAAAACCTATATGAGGAATAAAACTGAAAAGCTAAAAGGATCAGGTGGTCTCCTATCCATGCACTACCCAGGGTCAAGCCTGCTTAGCTTTTTAAATCAGGCTTGATCCAGCACTCTCATACCAGTACAACTAGAAGTGGAAACTGGGTTGAAGGAAGTCCTATTTGACCAATTAAAATGATTTATTTTTTATTTTTATATAAAAAAAAAAAAAAAAAAAAACCTATATGAGGAATGAAATTGTACAGCTTAAAGGATCAGGTGGTCTCCTATCCATGCACTACCCAGGGTCAAGCCTGCTTAGCTTTTTAAATCAGGCTTTATCTGGCACTCTAATACCAGTACAACTAGAAGTGGAAACTGGGTTGAAGGAAGTCCTATTTGACCAATTAAAATGATTTATTTTTGATTATTATGAATAAAAAAATAAATAAATAAATAAAACCTATATGAGGAATAAAACTGAACAGCTTAAGGGATCAGGTGGTCTCCCATCCATGCACTACCCAGGGTCAAGCCTGCTTAGCCTTTTAAATCAGGCTTGATCTGGCACTCTCATACCAGTACAACTAGAAGTGGAAACTGGGTTGAAGGAAGTCCTATTTGACCAATTAATATGATTTATTTTTAATTTATTGAAAAAAAAATAACAATATGAGGAAAAAAACTGAAAAGCTAAAAGGATCAGGTGGTCTCCTATCCATGCACTACCCAGGGTCAAGCCTGCTTAGCTTTTTAAATCAGGCTTGATCTGGCACTCTCATACCAGTACAACTAGAAGTGGAAACTGGGTTGAAGGAAGTCCTATTTGACCAAATAAAATGATTTATTTTTAATTTATTTTCTTTATTTAAAAAAAAAAAAAAAAAAAAAAAAAACCTATATGAGGAATAAAACTGAACAGCTTAAAGGATCAGGTGGTCTCCCATCCATGCACTACCCAGGGTCAAGCCTGCTTAGCTTTTTAAATCAGGCTTGATCTGGCACTCTCACACCAGTACAACTAGAAGTGGAAAATGGGCTGAAGGAAGTCCTATTTGACCAATTAAAATGATTTATTTTTAATTTATTGAAAAAAAAAATTACAATATGAGGAAAAAAACTGAAAAGCTAAAAGGATCAGGTGGTCTCCTATCCATGCACTACCCAGGGTCAAGCCTGCTTAGCTTTTTAAATCAGGCTTGATCTGGCACTCTCATACCAGTACAGCTAGAAGTGGAAACTGGGTTGAAGGAAGTCCTTTTTGACCAATTAAAATGATTTATTTTTAATTTTTTTTCTTTATTTAAAAAAAAAAAAAACCTATATGAGGAAAAAAACTGAAAAGCTAAAAGGATCAGGTGGTCTCCTATCCATGCACTACCCAGGGTCAAGCCTGCTTAGCTTTTTAAATCAGGCTTGATCCAGCACTCTCATACCAGTACAACTAGAAGTGGAAACTGGGTTGAAGGAAGTCCTATTTGACCAATTAAAATGATTTATTTTTAATTTATTTTCTTTATTTAAAAAAAAAAAAAAAAACTATATGAGGAATAAAAATGAAAAGCTTACAAGATCAGGTGGTCTTCCATCCAAGCACTACCCCGGGTCAAGCCTGCTTAGCTTTCTAAATCAGGCTTGATCTGGCACTCTCATACCAGTACAACTAGAAGTGGAAACTGGGTTGAAGGAAATCCTATTCCACCAATTAAAATGATTTTTTTTTTATTTTTATATAAAAAAAAAAAAAAAAAAAAAAAACCTACATGAGGAATAAAATTGAACAGCTTAAAGGATCAGGTGGTCTCCTATCCATGCACTACCCAGGGTCAAGCCTGCTTAGCTTTTTAAATCAGGCTTGATCTGGCACTCTAATACCAGTACAACTAGAAGTGGAAACTGGGTTGAAGGAAGTCCTATTTGACCAATTAAAATGATTTATTTTTGATTATTATGAATAAAAATAAAAAAATAAAAAATAAAAACCTATATGAGGAATAAAACTGAACAGCTTAAGGGATCAGGTGGTCTCCCATCCATGCACTACCCAGGGTCAAGCCTGCTTAGCCTTTTAAATCAGGCTTGATCTGGCACTCTCATACCAGTACAACTAGAAGTGGAAACTGGGTTGAAGGAAGTCCTATTTGACCAATTAAAATGATTTATTTTTAATTTATTGAAAAAAAAATAACAATATGAGGAAAAAAACTGAAAAGCTAAAAGGATCAGGTGGTCTCCTATCCATGCACTACCCAGGGTCAAGCCTGCTTAGCTTTTTAAATCAGGCTTGATCTGGCACTCTCATACCAGTACAACTAGAAGTGGAAACTGGGTTGAAGGAAGTCCTATTTGACCAATTAAAATGATTTATTTTTAATTTATTGAAAAAAAAATAACAATATGAGGAAAAAAACTGAAAAGCTAAAAGGATCAGGTGGTCTCCTATCCATGCACTACCCAGGGTCAAGCCTGCTTAGCTTTTTAAATCAGGCTTGATCTGGCACTCTCATACCAGTACAACTAGAAGTGGAAACTGGGTTGAAGGAAGTCCTATGTGACCAAATAAAATGATTTATTTTTAATTTATTTTCTTTATTTAAAAAAAAAAAAAAAAAAAAAAAAAAACCTATATGAGGAATAAAACTGAACAGCTTAAAAGATCAGGTGGTCTCCCATCCATGCACTACCCAGGGTCAAGCCTGCTTAGCTTTTTAAATCAGGCTTGATCTGGCACTCTCATACCAGTACAACTAGAAGTGGAAAATGGGCTGAAGGAAGTCCTATTTGACCAATTAAAATGATTTATTTTTAATTTATTGAAAAAAAAAATTACAATATGAGGAAAAAAACTGAAAAGCTAAAAGGATCAGGTGGTCTCCTATCCATGCACTACCCAGGGTCAAGCCTGCTTAGCTTTTTAAATCAGGCTTGATCTGGCACTCTCATACCAGTACAGCTAGAAGTGGAAACTGGGTTGAAGGAAGTCCTTTTTGACCAATTAAAATGATTTATTTTTAATTTTTTTTCTTTATTTAAAAAAAAAAAAAAAACCTATATGAGGAAAAAAACTGAAAAGCTAAAAGGATCAGGTGGTCTCCTATCCATGCACTACCCAGGGTCAAGCCTGCTTAGCTTTTTAAATCAGGCTTGATCCAGCACTCTCATACCAGTACAACTAGAAGTGGAAACTGGGTTGAAGGAAGTCCTATTTGACCAATTAAAATGATTTATTTTTAATTTATTTTCTTTATTTAAAAAAAAAAAAAAAAAACTATATGAGGAATAAAAATGAAAAGCTTACAAGATCAGGTGGTCTTCCATCCAAGCACTACCCCGGGTCAAGCCTGCTTAGCTTTCTAAATCAGGCTTGATCTGGCACTCTCATACCAGTACAACTAGAAGTGGAAACTGGGTTGAAGGAAATCCTATTTGACCAATTAAAATGATTTTTTTTTTATTTTTATATAAAAAAAAAAAAAAAAAAAAAAAAAAAACCTATATGAGGAATAAAATTGAACAGCTTAAAGGATCAGGTGGTCTCCTATCCATGCACTACCCAGGGTCAAGCCTGCTTAGCTTTTTAAATCAGGCTTGATCTGGCACTCTAATACCAGTAGAACTAGAAGTGGAAACTGGGTTGAAGGAAGTCCTATTTGACCAATTAAAATGATTTATTTTTGATTATTATGAATAAAAAAAATAAAATAAAAAAAAAAACCTATATGAGGAATAAAACTGAACAGCTTAAGGGATCAGGTGGTCTCCCATCCATGCACTACCCAGGGTCAAGCCTGCTTAGCCTTTTAAATCAGGCTTGATCTGGCACTCTCATACCAGTACAACTAGAAGTGGAAACTGGGTTGAAGGAAGTCCTATTTGACCAATTAAAATGATTTATTTTTAATTTATTGAAAAAAAAATAACAATATGAGGAAAAAAACTGAAAAGCTAAAAGGATCAGGTGGTCTCCTATCCATGCACTACCCAGGGTCAAGCCTGCTTAGCTTTTTAAATCAGGCTTGATCTGGCACTCTCATACCAGTACAACTAGAAGTGGAAACTGGGTTGAAGGAAGTCCTATTTGACCAATTAAAATGATTTATTTTTAATTTATTTACTTTATTTAAAAAAAAAAAACAAAAAAAAAAACCTATATGAGGAATAAAACTGAACAGCTTAAAGGATCAGGTGGTCTCCCATCCATGCACTACCCAGGGTCAAGCCTGCTTAGCTTTTTAAATCAGGCTTGATCTGGCACTCTCATACCAGTACAACTAGAAGTGGAAAATGGGCTGAAGGAAGTCCTATTTGACCAATTAAAATGATTTATTTTTAATTTATTGAAAAAAAAAAAACTATATGAGGAAAAAAACTGAAAAGCTAAAAGGATCAGGTGGTCTCCTATCCATGCACTACCCAGTGTCAAGCCTGCTTAGCTTTTTAAATCAGGCTTGATCCAGCACTCTCATACCAGTACAACTAAAAGTGGAAACTGGGTTGAAGGAAGTCCTATTTGACCAATTAAAATGATTTATTTTTAATTTATTTTCTTTATTTAAAAAAAAAAAAAAAAAAAAAACTATATGAGGAATAAAAATGAAAAGCTTACAAGATCAGGTGGTCTTCCATCCAAGCACTACCCATGGTCAAGCCTGCTTAGCTTTCTAAATCAGGCTTGATTTGGCACTTTCATACCAGTACAACTAGAAGTGGAAACTGGGTTGAAGGAAGTCCTATTTGACCAATTAAAATGATTTATTTTTAATTTATTGAAAAAAAAAAAAAAACAATATGATAAAAAAAACTGAAAAGCTAAAAGGATCAGGTGGTCTCCTATCCATGCACTACCCAGGGTCAAGCCTGCTTAGCTTTTTAAATCAGGCTTGATCTGGCACTCTTATACCAGTACAACTAGAAGTGGAAACTGGGTTGAAGGAAGTCCTTTTTGACCAATTAAAATGATTTATTTTTTATTTTTTTATTAAAAAAAAAAAAAAAAAAAAAAAAAACCTATATGAGGAATAAAATTGAACAGCTTAAAGGATCAGGTGGTCTCCTATCCATGCACTACCCAGGGTCAAGCCTGCTTAGCTTTTTAAATCAGGCTTGATCTGGCACTCTCATACCAGTACAACTAGAAGTGGAAACTGGGTTGAAGGAAGTCCTATTTGACCAATTAAAATGATTTATTTTTGATTATTATGAATAAAAAAAAAAAATAAAAAAAAAAAACCTATATGAGGAATAAAACTGAACAGCTTAAAGGATCAGGTGGTCTCCCATCCATGCACTACCCAGGGTCAAGCCTGCTTAGCCTTTTAAATCAGGCTTGATCTGGCACTCTCATACCAGTACAACTAGAAGTGGAAACTGGGTTGAAGGAAGTCCTATTTGACCAATTAAAATGATTCATTTTTAATTTATTGAAAAAAAAAATAACAATATGAGGAATAAAACTAAAAAGCTAAAAGGATCAGGTGGTCTCCTATCCATGCACTACCCAGGGTCAAGCCTGCTTAGCTTTTTAAATCAGGCTTGATCTGGCACTCTCATACCAGTACAACTAGAAGTGGAAACTGGGCTGAAGGAAGTCCTATTTGACCAATTAAAATGATTTATTTTTAATTTCTTTTCTTTATTTAAAAAAAAAAAAAAAAAAAAAAAAAAAACCTATATGAGGAATAAAACTGAACAGCTTAAAGGATCAGGTGGTCTCCCATCCATGCACTACCAAGGGTCATGCCTGCTTAGCTTTTTAAATCAGGCTTGATCTGGCACTCTCATACCAGTACAACTAGAAGTGGAAACTGGGCTGAAGGAAGTCCTATTTGACCAATTAAAATGATTTATTTTTAATTTATTGAAAAAAAAAATAACAATATGAGGAAAAAAACTGAAAAGCTAAAAGGATCAGGTGGTCTCCCATCCATGCACTACCCAGGGTCAAGCCTGCTTAGCTTTTTAAATCAGGCTTGATCTGGCACTTTTATAAAAGTACAACTAGAAGTGGAAACTGGGTTGAAGGAAGGCCTATTTGACCAATTAAAATGATTTATTTTTAATTTATTTTATTTATTTAAAAAAAAAAAAAAAAAAAAAAAAAAAACCTATATGAGGAATAAAAATGAAAAGCTTACAGGATCAGGTGGTCTTCCATCCAAGCACTATCCAAGGTCAAGCCTGCTTAGCTTTTTAAATCAGGCCTGATCTGGCACTCTCATACCAGTACAACTAGAAGTGAAAACTGGGTTGAAGGAAGTCCTATTTGACCAATTAAAATGATTTATTTTTGATTTTTATATTTAAAAAAAAAAAAAAAAAAAAAAAAAAACCTATATGAGGAATAAAATTGAACAGCTTAAAGGATCAGGTGGTCTCCTATCCATGCACTACCCAGGGTCAAGCCTGCTTAGCTTTTTAAATCAGGCTTGATCCGGCACTCTCATACCAGTACAACTAGAAGTGGAAACTGGGTTGAAGGAAGTCCTATTTGACCAATTAAAATGATTTATTTTTAATTTATATTCTTTATTTAAAAAAAAAAAAAAAAAAAAAAACCTATATGAGGAATAAAACTGAACAGCTTAAAAGATCAGGTGGTCTCCCATCCAAGCACTACCCAGGGTCAAGCCTGCTTAGCTTTTTAAATCAGGCTTGATCTGGCACTCTCATACCAGTACAACTAGAAGTGGAAACTGGGTTGAAGGAAGTCCTATTTGACCAATTAAAATGATTTATTTTTAATTTATTTTCTTTTTTTTTTTTTTTTTTTTTTTTTTTTTTTAAAAAAAAAAAAAAAAAAAAAAAAAAACTATATGAGGAATAAAACTGAACAGCTTAAAGGATCAGGTGGTCTCCCATCCATGCACTACCCAGGGTCAAGCCTGCTTAGCTTTTTAAATCAGGCTGGATCTGGCACTCTCATACCAGTACAGCTAGAAGTGGAAACTGGGTTGAAGGAAGTCCTTTTTGACCAATTAAAATGATTTATTTTTAATTTTTTTTCTTTATTTAAAAAAAAAAAAAAAAAAAAAAAAAAAAAATATATATATATATATATATATATATATATATGAGGAATAAAAATGAAAAGCTTACAGGATCAGGTGGTCTTCCATCCAAGCACTATCCAAGGTCAAGCCTGCTTAGCTTTCTAAATCAGGCTTGATTTGGCACTCTCATACCAGTACAACTAGAAGTGGAAAATGGGTTGAAGGAAG
>NC_071116.1:20652500-20660000 GCF_024256425.1 Clarias gariepinus | reverse complement strand
AAACCTATATGAGGAATAAAACTGAACAGCTTAAAGGATCAGGTGGTCTCCCATCCATGCACTACCCAGGGTCAAGCCTGCTTAACTTTTTAAATCAGGCTTGACCTGGCACTCTCATACCAGTACAACTAGAAGTGGAAACTGGGTTGAAGGAAGTCCTATTTGACCAATTAAAATGATTTATTTTTAATTTATTGAAAAAAAAAAAAAACAATATGAGGAAAAAAACTGAAAAGCTTACAGGATCAGGTGGTCTCCTATCCATGCACTACCCATGGTCAAGCCTGCTTAGCTTTTTAAATCAGACTTGATCTGCCACTCTCATACCAGTACAACTAGAAGTGGAAACTGGGTTGAAGGAAGTCCTATTTGACCAATTAAAATGATTTATTTTTAACTTATTTTCTTTATTTAAAAAAAAAAAAACCTATATGAGGATAAAACTGAACAGCTTAAAGGATCAGCTGGTCTCCCATCCATGCACTACCCAGGGTCAAGCCTGCTTAGCTTCTTAAATCAGGCTTGATCTGGCACTCTCATACCAGTACAAATAGAAGCGGAAACTGGGTTGAAGGAAGTCCTATTTGACCAATTAAAATGATTTATTTTTAACTTATTTTCTTTATTTAAAAAAAAAAAAAAAAAAAAAAAAAAAAACCTATATGAGGAATAAAACTGAACAGCTTAAAGGATCAGGTCGTCTCCCATCCATGCACTACCCAGGGTCAAGCCTGCTTAGCTTTTTAAATCAGGCTTGATCTGGCACTCTCACACCAGTACAACTAGAAGTGGAAACTGGGTTGAAGGATGTCCTATTTGACCAATTAAAATGATTTATTTTTGATTTATATGAATTAAAAAAAAAAAAAAACTCTATATGAGGAATAAAACTGAACAGCTTAAAGGATCAGGTAGTCTCCCATCCATGCACTACCCAGGGTCAAGCCTGCTTAGCTTTTTAAATCAGGCTTGATCTGGCACCCTCATACCAGTACAAACAGAAGTGGAAACTGGGATGAAGGAAGTCCTATTTGACCAATTAAAATGATTTATTTTTGATTTTTATGAATTTTAAAAAAAAAAAAAAAAAAAAAAAAAAAAAAACCTATATGAGGAATAAAACTGAACAGCTTAAAGGATCATGTGGTCTCCCATCCATACACTACCCAGGGTCAAGCCTGCTTAGCTTTTTAAATCAGGCTTGATCTGGCACTCTCATACCAGTACAGCTAGAAGTGGAAACTGGGTTGAAGGAAGTCCTTTTTGACCAATTAAAATGATTTATTTTTAATTTTTTTTCTTTATTTAAAAAAAAAAAAAAAAAAAAAAAAAAAAAAATATATATATATATATATATATGAGGAATAAAAATGAAAAGCTTACAGGATCAGGTGGTCTTCCATCCAAGCACTATCCAAGGTCAAGCCTGCTTAGCTTTCTAAATCAGGCTTGATTTGGCACTCTCATACCAGTACAACTAGAAGTGGAAAATGGGTTGAAGGAAGTCCTATTTGACCAATTAAAATGATTTATTTTTTATTTTTATATTAGAAAAGAAAAAAAAAAATACAAAAAACCTATATGAGGAATAAAATTGAACAGCTTAAAGGATCAGGTGGTCTCCTATCCATGCACTACCCAGGGTCAAGCCTGCTTAGCTTTTTAAATCAGGCTTGATCTGGCACTCTCATACCAGTACAACTAAAAGTGAAAACTGGGTTGAAGGAAGTCCTATTTGACCAATTAAAATGATTTATTTTTGATTTTTATATAAAAAAAAAAAAAAAAAAAAAACCTATATGAGGAATAAAATTGAACAGCTTAAAGGATCAGGTGGTCTCCTATCCATGCACTACCCAGGGTCAAGCCTGCTTAGCTTTTTAAATCAGGCTTGATCCTGCACTCTCATACCAGTACAACTAGAAGTGGAAACTGGGTTGAAGGAAGTCCTATTTGACCAATTAAAATGATTTATTTTTAATTTATATTCTTTATTTAAAAAAAAAAAAAAAAAAAAAAAAAAACCTATATGAGGAATAAAACTGAACAGATTAAAAGATCAGGTGGTCTCCCATCCAAGCACTACCCAGGGTCAAGCCTGCTTAGCTTTTTAAATCAGGCTTGATCTGGCACTCTTTTTTTTTTTTTTTTTTTTTATTATACATAAAACATTTCAACAAAATACCATACAAAAGTCCATCCATGACTTAATGACATTAACATTTTATAATATACACAGATAAAATTTGTGTTTTGTTTTTAAAACATTTCATTATCTTTATGTAACTTCTATTTTACATTTTAAAAACATATACTATTATCATACCATTCATTTCTGTTACAATAATTAATACAAACTAAAGACTAAAATCTTAAAACCTTTGACGCTAAAGTCTCAACACACTTCCAATTTATAAATAATTGAAATTACTTAAATCAGTTTTTCTGCATATTTTGTTAAAACATCAATCATCATGTCACAAATCTCATTTTCTAGCACATATTTTCTTAGTTCTCTCTCTATCTGTTTCATTTTGTTTCTAAAGATTGGCCAAACCTCCACATATCTTTTCTCATACCTCACAATATTTCTCCTAACCCATATGGCCTGTCTTGCTACTGCCAGAATAAAGTTAAAAGCCTTTAAATTATATCTTTTGTTTTCTACTCCAAATAAAAATAATCTTTCCCATTCTTTCCATGTTGTATTCTCATTAAAGTCTGTTTTTAAAATATTTTTTGCCATGCTTTTTATTTCTCTCATAAAGTCTTTTAACTTTTCACAGTAGACAAACAGATGTAGCAACCCCTCGTCTTGATCTCCACAAACTTGACATTTCGTTTCATTATCTAATCTTGCCTTACATAATCGCATTCTGGTTAATATTGTATTGTGTCTCAGTAAAAATGTAAAATCTTCTAGAATTGGTTCTATGTATTTTATTCTTAAGTTTCCCCATATATGTTTTTCTTCTAACCCTTCATATCTAATTTTCCAAAATGTATTTGCAACCGGTCTTACAAAAGCCATTGTTCTAAAAGCAACATAAAAATCTCTCACCTTACATTCTCCTATCCGTGTCTTTTCCCCAGTTTTCTTTTTAAAATATATGGTTGGCTGTTCTAATCCAATGTCTTCCTGTTTGCCATCTATCCTTTTAATCCATTCTTTGGGTATATTGTTTTTAATTGTGTCATATTGTTCAGATAATTTCTTTCCGCTTTCCTTCTCACCTTCCTCAGTCAGTGTATCTATTATTGCTTGCAGCGGCAGAAATCCTTCTTTCACTTCATATAGTATATCTTTTATTTGTCTTAATCCATTTTCCCACCATTTTTTATAAAATATCAACTTTTCACCATTCACGATATTCAAGTTATTAAATATTGGCTGATTCAGCATTTGTATTCTTCCATTTGGTACAACTGTTACATTATCAAACATTTCAGTCCATGCTTCTAAAACCTCTTGATAAAATCTTGGTATATTTTTTGTGATATCTTTGTTCGTTTTCATCCATAAAATACTTATTCCCATTGTAAAGTCCCCACACTTTTTAATATAATATTTCATCACCCTTTTCCATGTTTCTGCTTTATTTATGTCTAAGAATTTTTTCATAGTTTTTGCTCTTGCACTCTTCATTCTTATTAAAATATCGGCTAATCCCAGTCCTCCTTCTTCCACTCCCCCAATTAGAGTATCATAAGCAATTTTTTTCCTCCCTTCTCGCCATAAAAAATGCAGCACACAACTTTTAAATCTTTTAAAAACCCATTGCGGCAATGGGGTTACGCTCAATACATACCACATCTTTGATATTAGCAAGGCATTTACTATTAAAACTTTTCCTTTTAAAGTTAGAACTCTCCCCTTCCAAAAGTTTAGTCTTTTCTCTATTGCTTTTAATACTCTTTCCCATAATAAATCATTAGTTTTTTCTTCATTTAATCCTATGTCAATTCCTAATATTTTAACACTATCTTTGCTTTCCTTAAATGTGATATTTTGAGGTAAGCCTTCGTCCCCTGACAGCCTCATACATTCACTTTTTTCAACATTCACTTTTGCTCCTGACCCTTTACAGTATTTTTCTAGAATTATCATTGCCTGCTCGACACTCTGTATGTTTTCTACTAACAGCGTTGTATCATCCGCATATTGATATATGGGTTCACTTCTAAAATCTTCAATAGTTATTCCCTTTATTTCACTCTCTGCCTTCATGGCCAGTCCAAGTGGCTCTGCCGTTAGTGTGTATAGCAGTGCAGAAAGGGGGCATCCCTGCCTGATTGATCTTGTTAGTTTAAAACATTCCGTTATAAAACCATTACATTTGACACATGCCACAATGTCTGTATATAAAATTCTAATCCAATTTCTAAAATTATCTCCAAAACCATATTTTTCGATCAGTCCAAATAAATACTCATGCTCTACTCTGTCGAAGGCTTTTTCTAAATCTAAACTGATTAAGTATCCCCCTTTCCTTTTTTCTTTTAGGTACCGTAATGTGTCCCGTATATTACATATCGTATCTGCTATATCTCTTCCTTCGACAGAGTAGGCTTGAGTAGTTTTTATTATTTCTGGTAAAACTGTCTTTAAACGATTCGCTAAAATTTTTGATAAAATTTTAATATCCACATTTAGTAATGTTATTGGCCTAAAATTCTTTAAATCATTTTCTTCCCCCTTTTTCTTATATATTAATTTTATTGTTCCTATCTTCATTGATTCATTTAACTCTTTCTTCTTAAATATATCATCATAAATTTGCTTCAGCATTGGTATTAGGATTCTTTTAAATTTTTTATAAAATTCACTTGTAAGTCCGTCTAATCCCGGACTTTTCCCATTACCTAGTTGTCCTATCACTCGGTCTATTTCTTCCTCTGTTATTTCCTCCTCACACATCTGCCTATTTTCTTCTGTTATTCTTTCTGTAATTTGTTGAAATAGAAACTCCCTTTGACTTTCATCTGTTCCTCTGCTTCTAAATAAATCTTCGTAAAACACCTTTACTGATTTTAATATTCCATCTTTTTCTTTTTCTATCGTTCCATCTTTCCTGACGACTTCTTTTATTTCCTGTGCTTTCTGTCTGCTCTTTTCCAGGCCAAAAAAAAATTTTGTGCTTCTTTCTCCTTCTACCGCGTATTTCGCTTTACTTCTTAGTATCGCTCCCCTACATTTCTCTTCTTCTATTTTGTTTAATTTATCTCTAAGCACCAACATTTCCTCTATTTTACCTTCGCTTTTATTTATTTGATCTATTTCCTGGTTCAATTTATTCCTTATTTCTTGTTCTTCTTTTCTTTTGACTCTCTGTATTGTTTTACTATGTCTGATTGAAAATTGTTTTATGTCATATTTAACATTATCCCACCAAATTCTTTTATCTTCTTCAAATAAAGCATTTGTTTTATTCAATTCAATTATAGTTTTTATGGTATTACAATAAAATCTATCTTTTAAAATTGCACTATTTAAAATCCATGTTCCTGGCCCTCTCTCTATTTTAGTTAAATCTATATTTATAAATAGGAAGCTGTGATCACTAAATGTTGTGTTCTCATAGAAGACATTCTTTATGTTTTGTTTATAATCTTCTGTACACAGTATCATATCTATTCTACTTTGTTTCATTTTCCCTTGTACTATTTGTTTTCTTGAAAATACTTTCATTTCTCTGTTCCTGTCTCTCCACACATCTACTATTTTAAAGTCCGTCATTATTTTTTTTAGTTCATTTCTCCCCTGATCTGATTTAAAAATCATTCCATCACCGATATCTATTTTTTCCATTACCGTGTTAAAATCTCCCAGTAAAATTGTATTCTTTTCTTTTTTTAAACTTGATGCTATTTCCTTAAAAAACTCCTTCTTCTCTTTGTCTTCATTTGGTGCATGTATGTTATATATGTAATTTTTTTCCTTTTCTATTTCCACTTCAATTACAATTAATTTACCTCTTGTGTCACTCCTTATAACTTTTCCATTTTCACACACTCCTCTTTTTATTAAAATTGCTACCCCTCCGCCTCTATCTTTATCACTGTTATTAAAATAAATTGTCCCATCCCACTTGTTTTTGAAAATCTTTACACATTCTTCGTCCCAGTTTGTTTCTTGTATACATAAAATATCTACATTCTTACTGCTCATTAAAACTCTTTCAAATTTCAACTCGTTCTTTAGTCCTCTCACATTAATCGATGCATATCTCAGAGTCATCGCTAAAATTATGAATATCCTCCACATCGTTCTCTCCATCAATCCTTAAATCCCTCCATCCCCTCCTGTGTTATATTCACCTCTGCTCCTATTTTTTTTAAATAGTCAATTTTCAAAGTCCCCCTTCTTTCTCTCTGTCTTTTCAGTACATCCTCAATATTTGAGATTTTAGCCTTTTTCCTTACCACTCCAGTCCTTTCTTGATTTTTTATTCCGCTTATCCCCGTGTTTTCCATCTCCTCTTCGTGCTTCTTTAAATCCTTTCTGTTTTTCTGTTGTTCTTTTTCTCTGTCTCCCTCTATCTTCTCTTGTCCACTTTCTTCAGTCTTTTCTTGGTATTTTAATCCTCTTGTCCCCATGTCTTCCATCTCCTCTTTATGCTTATTTAAATCCTTTTGCTGTCCTTTTTCTCCCCCTGCTTCCTCCGTCCACCTTGTCTCCTCTTGTACGTGTTTTTCACCACCTGTTATCTCTTCTACTCCGTCTTTCAGAGAATCTCCTTGTCCTCTCTTGTCCATCCTCGAGTCCTCCTCTATTTCCATTTCATTTTGCGTGTCATTTCCTTCCTCACATTCTTGTTCCATTTGTATTTCATTGTTCTCTTCTGTTCTATTTGTTTGTTCTACATCTTCCCATTGTTGGCATTTACATTGAAAGCTTCGGCATCGTTTGCATCTTTCCGCGCTGCACTCTTTTGCAAAGTGTCCTTGTTTGCTGCATTTTCTGCACAGGAATGATGGACAGTCTTTCATTATGTGTCCAGGGTCCATGCACAATCGGCAGATCTTCATCTGCTTATCGTGCAGGACCCTGAAGTACTGCTGTCCTGTCACCGTGTTAAACTTTGTGCTGTATGGAAGCGATGCCACTGTTATCAGAAATTTCACTTTAAGGAACCTTGTTCCGTCCGCTATTTCAGTTCCCGGATAAAACCTTCTTTTAATGGGTAATATTGGTGTCACTCCCCAGTCCATCAGCTTGTTAAAAATCTCCTGATCGTCGATGTAGACGGGTAGGTGTAGGAATGACACCAATATTTCATTATTCACCAGTTCCTTCACTGAATATATTTCTCCTTTGATTTCTACGCCGTCGAGCAGACGTTCGGCTTCTGTTTTGTTCGTCAACGTGACCTCATATTCAGAAGTATTTGTTGGGCGAACTGCCATTAGTTTTCCTCTGCCGATTAATTCATTAATTGATTTTATTATATCTTCCACTTTGATGGTTTTATTTTGGCTCACATCAATTCTTACTGTTGC
>NC_071116.1:20645000-20647500 GCF_024256425.1 Clarias gariepinus | reverse complement strand
TAAAATGATTTATTTTTAGTTTATTTTCCTTATTTTTAAAAAAAAAAAAAAAAAAAAAAAAAAAACCTATATGAGGAATAAAACTGAACAGCTTAAAGGATCAGGTGGTCTCCCATCCATGCACTACCCAGGGTCAAGCCTGCTTAGCTTTTTAAATCAGGCTTGATCTGGCACTCTCATACCAGTACAACCAGAAGTGGAAACTGGGATGAAGGAAGTCCTATTTGACCAATTAAAATGATTTATTTTTGATTTATATGTTTTTTTTAAAAAAAAAAAAAAAAAAAAAAAAAAAAAAAAAAACCTATATGAGGAATAAAACTGAACAGCTTAAAGGATCAGGTGGTCTCGCATCCATGCACTACCCAGGGTCAAGCCTGCTTAGCTTTTTAAATCAGGCTTGATCTGGCACTCTCATACCAGTACAACTAGAAGTGGAATCTGGGTTGAAGGAAGTCCTATTTGACCAATTAAAATGATTTATTTTTGATTTATATGTTTTAAAAAAAAAAAAAAAAAAAAAAAAAAAAAAAAAACCTATATGAGGAATAAAACTGAACAGCTTAAAGGATCAGGTGGTCTCGCATCCATGCACTACCCAGGGTCAAGCCTGCTTAGCTTTTTAAATCAGGCTTGATCTGGCACTCTCATACCAGTACAACTAGAAGTGGAATCTGGGTTGAAGGAAGTCCTATTTGACCAATTAAAATGATTTATTTTTGATTTATATGAATAAAAAAAAAAAAAAAAAAAAAAAAAAAACCTATATGAGGAATAAAACTGAACAGCTTAAAGGATCAGGTGGTCTCGCATCCATGCACTACCCAGGGTCAAGCCTGCTTAGCTTTTTAAATCAGGCTTGATCTGGCACTCTCATACCAGTACAACTAGAAGTGGAATCTGGGTTGAAGGAAGTCCTATTTGACCAATTAAAATGATTTATTTTTGATTTATAGGTTTTAAAAAAAAAAAAAAAAAAAAAAAAAACCTATATGAGGAATAAAACTGAACAGCTTAAAGGATCAGGTCGTCTCCCATCCATGCACTACCCAGGGTCAAGCCTGCTTAGCTTTTTAAATCAGGCTTGATCTGGCACTCTCACACCAGTACAACTAGAAGTGGAAACTGGGTTGAAGGATGTCCTATTTGACCAATTAAAATGATTTATTTTTGATTTATATGAATTAAAAAAAAAAAAAAAAACTCTATATGAGGAATAAAACTGAACAGCTTAAAGGATCAGGTGGTCTCCCATCCATGCACTACCCAGGGTCAAGCCTGCTTAGCTTTTTAAATCAGGCTTGATCTGGCACTCTCATACCAGTACAACTAGAAGTGGAAACTGGGTTGAAGGAAGTCCTATTTGACCAATTAAAATGATTTATTTTTAGTTTATTTTCCTTATTTAAAAAAAAAAAAAAAAAAAAAAACCTATATGAGGAATAAAACTGAACAGCTTAAAGGATCAGGTGGTCTCCCATCCATGCACTACCCAGGGTCAAGCCTGCTTAGCTTTTTAAATCAGGCTTGATCTGGCACTCTCATACCAGTACAACCAGAAGTGGAAACTGGGATGAAGGAAGTCCTATTTGACCAATTAAAATGATTTATTTTTGATTTATATGTTTTTTTAAAAAAAAAAAAAAAAAAAAAAAAAAAAAAACCTATATGAGGAATAAAACTGAACAGCTTAAAGGATCAGGTGGTCTCGCATCCATGCACTACCCAGGGTCAAGCCTGCTTAGCTTTTTAAATCAGGCTTGATCTGGCACTCTCATACCAGTACAACTAGAAGTGGAATCTGGGTTGAAGGAAGTCCTATTTGACCAATTAAAATGATTTATTTTTGATTTATATGTTTTAAAAAAAAAAAAAAAAAAAAAAAAAAACCTATATGAGGAATAAAACTGAACAGCTTAAAGGATCAGGTGGTCTCGCATCCATGCACTACCCAGGGTCAAGCCTGCTTAGCTTTTTAAATCAGGCTTGATCTGGCACTCTCATACCAGTACAACTAGAAGTGGAATCTGGGTTGAAGGAAGTCCTATTTGACCAATTAAAATGATTTATTTTTGATTTATATGAATAAAAAAAAAAAAAAAAAAAAAAAAAAAAAAACCTATATGAGGAATAAAACTGAACAGCTTAAAGGATCAGGTGGTCTCGCATCCATGCACTACCCAGGGTCAAGCCTGCTTAGCTTTTTAAATCAGGCTTGATCTGGCACTCTCATACCAGTACAACTAGAAGTGGAATCTGGGTTGAAGGAAGTCCTATTTGACCAATTAAAATGATTTATTTTTGATTTATAGGTTTAAAAAAAAAAAAAAAAAAAAAAAAAAAAAAACCTATATGAGGAATAAAACTGAACAGCTTAAAGGATCAGGTCGTCTCCCATCCATGCACTACCCAGGGTCAAGCCTGCTTAGCTTTTTAAATCAGGCTTGATCTGGCACTCTCACACCAGTACAACTAGAAGTGGAAACTGGGTTGAAGGATG
>NC_071116.1:20602500-20642500 GCF_024256425.1 Clarias gariepinus | reverse complement strand
AATTAAAATGATTTATTTTTGATTTATATGAATAAAAAAAAAAAAAAAACTCTATATGAGGAATAAAACTGAACAGCTTAAAGGATCAGGTGGTCTCGCATCCATGCACTACCCAGGGTCAAGCCTGCTTAGCTTTTTAAATCAGGCTTGATCTGGCACTCTCATACCAGTACAACTAGAAGTGGAATCTGGGTTGAAGGAAGTCCTATTTGACCAATTAAAATGATTTATTTTTGATTTATATGTTTTTAAAAAAAAAAAAAAAAAAAAAAAAAAAACCTATATGAGGAATAAAACTGAACAGCTTAAAGGATCAGGTGGTCTCCCATCCATGCACTACCCAGGGTCAAGCCTGCTTAGCTTTTTAAATCAGGCTTGATCTGGCACTCTCATACCAGTACAACTAGAAGTGGAAACTGGGTTGAAGGAAGTCCTATTTGACCAATTAAAATGATTTATTTTTGATTTATAGGTTTTAAAAAAAAAAAAAAAAAAAAAAAAAAAAAAAAAACCTATATGAGGAATAAAACTGAACAGCTTAAAGGATCAGGTGGTCTCGCATCCATGCACTACCCAGGGTCAAGCCTGCTTAGCTTTTTAAATCAGGCTTGATCTGGCACTCTCATACCAGTACAACTAGAAGTGGAATCTGGGTTGAAGGAAGTCCTATTTGACCAATTAAAATGATTTATTTTTGATTTATATGAATAAAAAAAAAAAAAAAAAAAAAAAAAAACCTATATGAGGAATAAAACTGAACAGCTTAAAGGATCAGGTGGTCTCGCATCCATGCACTACCCAGGGTCAAGCCTGCTTAGCTTTTTAAATCAGGCTTGATCTGGCACTCTCATACCAGTACAACTAGAAGTGGAATCTGGGTTGAAGGAAGTCCTATTTGACCAATTAAAATGATTTATTTTTGATTTATAGGTTTAAAAAAAAAAAAAAAAAAAAAAAAAAAAACCTATATGAGGAATAAAACTGAACAGCTTAAAGGATCAGGTCGTCTCCCATCCATGCACTACCCAGGGTCAAGCCTGCTTAGCTTTTTAAATCAGGCTTGATCTGGCACTCTCACACCAGTACAACTAGAAGTGGAAACTGGGTTGAAGGATGTCCTATTTGACCAATTAAAATGATTTATTTTTGATTTATATGAATTAATAAAAAAAAAAAACTCTATATGAGGAATAAAACTGAACAGCTTAAAGGATCAGGTGGTCTCCCATCCATGCACTACCCAGGGTCAAGCCTGCTTAGCTTTTTAAATCAGGCTTGATCTGGCACTCTCATACCAGTACAACTAGAAGTGGAAACTGGGTTAAAGGAAGTCCTATTTGACCAATTAAAATGATTTATTTTTAGTTTATTTTCCTTATTTAAAAAAAAAAAAAAAAAAAAAAAAAAAAACCTATATGAGGAATAAAACTGAACAGCTTAAAGGATCAGTTGGTCTCCCATCCATGCACTACCCAGGGTCAAGCCTGCTTAGCTTTTTAAATCAGGCTTGATCTGGCACTCTCATACCAGTACAACCAGAAGTGGAAACGGGGATGAAGGAAGTCCTATTTGACCAATTAAAATGATTTATTTTTGATTTATATGTTTTTAAAAAAAAAAAAAAAAAAAAAAAAAAAAAAAAAACCTATATGAGGAATAAAACTGAACAGCTTAAAGGATCAGGTGGTCTCGCATCCATGCACTACCCAGGGTCAAGCCTGCTTAGCTTTTTAAATCAGGCTTGATCTGGCACTCTCATACCAGTACAACTAGAAGTGGAATCTGGGTTGAAGGAAGTCCTATTTGACCAATTAAAATGATTTATTTTTGATTTATATGTTTTTTAAAAAAAAAAAAAAAAAAAAAAACCTATATGAGGAATAAAACTGAACAGCTTAAAGGATCAGGTGGTCTCCCATCCATGCACTACCCAGGGTCAAGCCTGCTTAGCTTTTTAAATCAGGCTTGATCTGGCACTCTCATACCAGTACAACTAGAAGTGGAAACTGGGTTGAAGGAAGTCCTATTTGACCAATTAAAATGATTTATTTTTGATTTATATGAATTTAAAAAAAAAAAAAAAAACCCTATATGAGGAATAAAACTGACAGGGCTTAAAGGATCAGGTGGTCTCGCATCCATGCACTACCCAGGGTCAAGCCTGCTTAGCTTTTTAAATCAGGCTTGATCTGGCACTCTCATACCAGTACAACTAGAAGTGGAATCTGGGTTGAAGGAAGTCCTATTTGACCAATTAAAATGATTTATTTTTGATTTATATGAATAAAAAAAAAAAAAAAAAAAAAAAACCTATATGAGGAATAAAACTGAACAGCTTAAAGGATCAGGTGGTCTCCCATCCATGCACTACCCAGGGTCAAGCCTGCTTAGCTTTTTAAATCAGGCTTGATCTGGCACTCTCATACCAGTACAACCAGAAGTGGAAACTGGGATGAAGGAAGTCCTATTTGACCAATTAAAATGATTTATTTTTAGTTTATTTTCCTTATTTTAAAAAAAAAAAAAAAAACCTATATGAGGAATAAAACTGAACAGCTTAAAGGATCAGGTGGTCTCCCATCCATGCACTACCCAGGGTCAAGCCTGCTTAGCTTTTTAAATCAGGCTTGATCTGGCACTCTCATACCAGTACAACCAGAAGTGGAAACTGGGATGAAGGAAGTCCTATTTGACCAATTAAAATGATTTATTTTTAATTTATATGTTTTTAAAAAAAAAAAAAAAAAAAAAAAAAAAAAACCTATATGAGGAATAAAACTGAACAGCTTAAAGGATCAGGTGGTCTCGCATCCATGCACTACCCAGGGTCAAGCCTGCTTAGCTTTTTAAATCAGGCTTGATCTGGCACTCTCATACCAGTACAACTAGAAGTGGAATCTGGGTTGAAGGAAGTCCTATTTGACCAATTAAAATGATTTATTTTTGATTTATATGTTTTTTAAAAAAAAAAAAAAAAAAAAAACCTATATGAGGAATAAAACTGAACAGCTTAAAGGATCAGGTGGTCTCCCATCCATGCACTACCCAGGGTCAAGCCTGCTTAGCTTTTTAAATCAGGCTTGATCTGGCACTCTCATACCAGTACAACTAGAAGTGGAAACTGGGTTGAAGGAAGTCCTATTTGACCAATTAAAATGATTTATTTTTGATTTATATGAATTTAAAAAAATAAAAAAAAACCCTATATGAGGAATAAAACTGACAGGGCTTAAAGGATCAGGTGGTCTCGCATCCATGCACTACCCAGGGTCAAGCCTGCTTAGCTTTTTAAATCAGGCTTGATCTGGCACTCTCATACCAGTACAACTAGAAGTGGAATCTGGGTTGAAGGAAGTCCTATTTGACCAATTAAAATGATTTATTTTTGATTTATATGAATAAAAAAAAAAAAAAAAAAAAAAAAACCTATATGAGGAATAAAACTGAACAGCTTAAAGGATCAGGTGGTCTCCCATCCATGCACTACCCAGGGTCAAGCCTGCTTAGCTTTTTAAATCAGGCTTGATCTGGCACTCTCATACCAGTACAACCAGAAGTGGAAACTGGGATGAAGGAAGTCCTATTTGACCAATTAAAATGATTTATTTTTAGTTTATTTTCCTTATTTTAAAAAAAAAAAAAAAAACCTATATGAGGAATAAAACTGAACAGCTTAAAGGATCAGGTGGTCTCCCATCCATGCACTACCCAGGGTCAAGCCTGCTTAGCTTTTTAAATCAGGCTTGATCTGGCACTCTCATACCAGTACAACCAGAAGTGGAAACTGGGATGAAGGAAGTCCTATTTGACCAATTAAAATGATTTATTTTTAGTTTATTTACCTTATTTAAAAAAAAAAAAAAAAAAAAAAAAAAAAAAACCTATATGAGGAATAAAACTGAACAGCTTAAAGGATCAGGTGGTCTCGCATCCATGCACTACCCAGGGTCAAGCCTGCTTAGCTTTTTAAATCAGGCTTGATCTGGCACTCTCATACCAGTACAACTAGAAGTGGAATCTGGGTTGAAGGAAGTCCTATTTGACCAATTAAAATGATTTATTTTTGATTTATATGTTTTTTTAAAAAAAAAAAAAAAAAAAAAAAAAAACCTATATGAGGAATAAAACTGAACAGCTTAAAGGATCAGGTCGTCTCCCATCCATGCACTACCCAGGGTCAAGCCTGCTTAGCTTTTTAAATCAGGCTTGATCTGGCACTCTCACACCAGTACAACTAGAAGTGGAAACTGGGTTGAAGGATGTCCTATTTGACCAATTAAAATGATTTATTTTTGATTTATATGAATAAAAAAAAAAAAAAAACTCTATATGAGGAATAAAACTGAACAGCTTAAAGGATCAGGTGGTCTCCCATCCATGCACTACCCAGGGTCAAGCCTGCTTAGCTCTTTAAATCAGGCTTGATCTGGCACTCTCATACCAGTACAACTGGAAGTGGAAACTGGGTTGAAGGAAGTCCTATTTGACCAATTAAAATGATTTATTTTTAGTTTGTTTTCCTTATTTAAAAAAAAAAAAAAAAACCTATATGAGGAATAAAACTGAACAGCTTAAAGGATCAGGTGGTCTCCCATCCATGCACTACCCAGGGTCAAGCCTGCTTAGCTTTTTAAATCAGGCTTGATCTGGCACTCTCATACCAGTACAACCAGAAGTGGAAACTGGGATGAAGGAAGTCCTATTTGACCAATTAAAATGATTTATTTTTAGTTTATTTTCCTTATTTAAAAAAAAAAAAAAAAACCTATATGAGGAATAAAACTGAACAGCTTAAAGGATCAGGTGGTCTCCCATCCATGCACTACCCAGGGTCAAGCCTGCTCAGCTTTTTAAATCAGGCTTGATCTGGCACTCTCATACCAGTACAACCAGAAGTGGAAACTGGGATGAAGGAAGTCCTATTTGACCAATTAAAATGATTTATTTTTAGTTTATTTACCTTATTTAAAAAAAAAAAAAAAAAAAAAAAAAAAAAAAAAAAAACCTATATGAGGAATAAAACTGAACAGCTTAAAGGATCAGGTCGTCTCCCATCCATGCACTACCCAGGGTCAAGCCTGCTTAGCTTTTTAAATCAGGCTTGATCTGGCACTCTCACACCAGTACAACTAGAAGTGGAAACTGGGTTGAAGGATGTCCTATTTGACCAATTAAAATGATTTATTTTTGATTTATATGAATAAAAAAAAAAAAAAAACTCTATATGAGGAATAAAACTGAACAGCTTAAAGGATCAGGTGGTCTCCCATCCATGCACTACCCAGGGTCAAGCCTGCTTAGCTCTTTAAATCAGGCTTGATCTGGCACTCTCATACCAGTACAACTAGAAGTGGAAACTGGGTTGAAGGAAGTCCTATTTGACCAATTAAAATGATTTATTTTTATTTTATTTTCCTTATTTAAAAAAAAAAAAAAAAAAAAAAAAAAACCTATATGAGGAATAAAACTGAACAGCTTAAAGGATCAGGTGGTCTCCCACCCATGCACTACCCAGGGTCAAGCCTGCTTAGCTTTTTAAATCAGGCTTGATCTGGCACTCTCATACCAGTACAACCAGAAGTGGAAACTGGGATGAAGGAAGTCCTATTTGACCAATTAAAATGATTTATTTTTAGTTTATTTACCTTATTTAAAAAAAAAAAAAAAAAAAAAAAAAAAAACCTATATGAGGAATAAAACTGAACAGCTTAAAGGATCAGGTGGTCTCCCATCCATGCACTACCCAGGGTCAAGCCTGCTTAGCTTTTTAAATCAGGCTTGATCTGGCACTCTCATACCAGTACAACCAGAAGTGGAAACAGGGAAGAAGGAAGTCCTATTTGACCAATTAAAATGATTTATTTTTGATTTATATGATTTTAAAAAAAAAAAAAAAAAAAAAAAAAAAAAACCTATATGAGGAATAAAACTGAACAGCTTAAAGGATCAGGTGGTCTCGCATCCATGCACTACCCAGGGTCAAGCCTGCTTAGCTTTTTAAATCAGGCTTGATCTGGCACTCTCATACCAGTACAACTAGAAGTGGAATCTGGGTTGAAGGAAGTCCTATTTGACCAATTAAAATGATTTATTTTTGATTTATATGTTTTAAAAAAAAAAAAAAAAAAAAAAAAAAAAAAACCTATATGAGGAATAAAACTGAACAGCTTAAAGGATCAGGTCGTCTCCCATCCATGCACTACCCAGGGTCAAGCCTGCTTAGCTTTTTAAATCAGGCTTGATCTGGCACTCTCACACCAGTACAACTAGAAGTGGAAACTGGGTTGAAGGATGTCCTATTTGACCAATTAAAATGATTTATTTTTGATTTATATGAATTAAAAAAAAAAAAAAACTCTATATGAGGAATAAAACTGAACAGCTTAAAGGATCAGGTGGTCTCCCATCCATGCACTACCCAGGGTCAAGCCTGCTTAGCTCTTTAAATCAGGCTTGATCTGGCACTCTCATACCAGTACAACTTGAAGTGGAAACTGGGTTGAAGGAAGTCCTATTTGACCAATTAAAATGATTTATTTTTAGTTTATTTTCCTTATTTTAAAAAAAAAAAAAAAAAAAAAAAAAAAACCTATATGAGGAATAAAACTGAACAGCTTAAAGGATCAGGTGGTCTCCCATCCATGCACTACCCAGGGTCAAGCCTGCTTAGCTTTTTAAATCAGGCTTGATCTGGCACTCTCATACCAGTACAACCAGAAGTGGAAACTGGGATGAAGGAAGTCCTATTTGACCAATTAAAATGATTTATTTTTAGTTTATTTTCCTTATTTTTAAAAAAAAAAAAAAAAACCTATATGAGGAATAAAACTGAACAGCTTAAAGGATCAGGTGGTCTCCCATCCATGCACTACCCAGGGTCAAGCCTGCTTAGCTTTTTAAATCAGGCTTGATCTGGCACTCTCATACCAGTACAACTAGAAGTGGAATCTGGGTTGAAGGAAGTCCTATTTGACCAATTAAAATGATTTATTTTTGATTTATATGTTTTTTTAAAAAAAAAAAAAAAAAAAAAAAAACCTATATGAGGAATAAAACTGAACAGCTTAAAGGATCAGGTCGTCTCCCATCCATGCACTACCCAGGGTCAAGCCTGCTTAGCTTTTTAAATCAGGCTTGATCTGGCACTCTCACACCAGTACAACTAGAAGTGGAAACTGGGTTGAAGGATGTCCTATTTGACCAATTAAAATGATTTATTTTTGATTTATATGAATAAAAAAAAAAAAAAAAACTCTATATGAGGAATAAAACTGAACAGCTTAAAGGATCAGGTGGTCTCCCATCCATGCACTACCCAGGGTCATGCCTGCTTAGCTTTTTAAATCAGGCTTGATCTGGCACTCTCATACCAGTACAACTAGAAGTGGAATCTGGGTTGAAGGAAGTCCTATTTGACCAATTAAAATGATTTATTTTTGATTTATATGTTTTTTTAAAAAAAAAAAAAAAAAAAAAAAAAAAAACCTATATGAGGAATAAAACTGAACAGCTTAAAGGATCAGGTCGTCTCCCATCCATGCACTACCCAGGGTCAAGCCTGCTTAGCTTTTTAAATCAGGCTTGATCTGGCACTCTCACACCAGTACAACTAGAAGTGGAAACTGGGTTGAAGGATGTCCTATTTGACCAATTAAAATGATTTATTTTTGATTTATATGAATAAAAAAAAAAAAAAAAAACTCTATATGAGGAATAAAACTGAACAGCTTAAAGGATCAGGTGGTCTCCCATCCATGCACTACCCAGGGTCAAGCCTGCTTAGCTCTTTAAATCAGGCTTGATCTGGCACTCTCATACCAGTACAACTGGAAGTGGAAACTGGGTTGAAGGAAGTCCTATTTGACCAATTAAAATGATTTATTTTTAGTTTATTTTCCTTATTTAAAAAAAAAAAAAAAAACCTATATGAGGAATAAAACTGAACAGCTTAAAGGATCAGGTGGTCTCCCATCCATGCACTACCCAGGGTCAAGCCTGCTTAGCTTTTTAAATCAGGCTTGATCTGGCACTCTCATACCAGTACAACCAGAAGTGGAAACTGGGATGAAGGAAGTCCTATTTGACCAATTAAAATGATTTATTTTTAGTTTATTTTCCTTATTTAAAAAAAAAAAAAAAAAAAACCTATATGAGGAATAAAACTGAACAGCTTAAAGGATCAGGTGGTCTCCCATCCATGCACTACCCAGGGTCAAGCCTGCTTAGCTTTTTAAATCAGGCTTGATCTGGCACTCTCATACCAGTACAACCAGAAGTGGAAACTGGGATGAAGGAAGTCCTATTTGACCAATTAAAATGATTTATTTTTAGTTTATTTACCTTATTTTAAAAAAAAAAAAAAAAAAAAAAAAAAAAACCTATATGAGGAATAAAACTGAACAGCTTAAAGGATCAGGTGGTCTCGCATCCATGCACTACCCAGGGACAAGCCTGCTTAGCTTTTTAAATCAGGCTTGATCTGGCACTCTCATACCAGTACAACTAGAAGTGGAATCTGGGTTGAAGGAAGTCCTATTTGACCAATTAAAATGATTTATTTTTGATTTATATGTTTTTTAAAAAAAAAAAAAAAAAAAAAAAAAAAAAAAAACCTATATGAGGAATAAAACTGAACAGCTTAAAGGATCAGGTCGTCTCCCATCCATGCACTACCCAGGGTCAAGCCTGCTTAGCTTTTTAAATCAGGCTTGATCTGGCACTCTCACACCAGTACAACTAGAAGTGGAAACTGGGTTGAAGGATGTCCTATTTGACCAATTAAAATGATTTATTTTTGATTTATATGAATAAAAAAAAAAAAAAAACTCTATATGAGGAATAAAACTGAACAGCTTAAAGGATCAGGTGGTCTCCCATCCATGCACTACCCAGGGTCAAGCCTGCTTAGCTCTTTAAATCAGGCTTGATCTGGCACTCTCATACCAGTACAACTAGAAGTGGAAACTGGGTTGAAGGAAGTCCTATTTGACCAATTAAAATGATTTATTTTTAGTTTATTTTCCTTATTTAAAAAAAAAAAAAAAAAAAAAAAAAAAAAAAAAAAAAAACCTATATGAGGAATAAAACTGAACAGCTTAAAGGATCAGGTGGTCTCCCACCCATGCACTACCCAGGGTCAAGCCTGCTTAGCTTTTTAAATCAGGCTTGATCTGGCACTCTCATACCAGTACAACCAGAAGTGGAAACTGGGATGAAGGAAGTCCTATTTGACCAATTAAAATGATTTATTTTTAGTTTATTTACCTTATTTAAAAAAAAAAAAAAAAAAAAAAAAAACCTATATGAGGAATAAAACTGAACAGCTTAAAGGATCAGGTGGTCTCCCATCCATGCACTACCCAGGGTCAAGCCTGCTTAGCTTTTTAAATCAGGCTTGATCTGGCACTCTCATACCAGTACAACCAGAAGTGGAAACAGGGAAGAAGGAAGTCCTATTTGACCAATTAAAATGATTTATTTTTGATTTATATGATTTTTAAAAAAAAAAAAAAAAAAAAAAAAAAAAAAAACCTATATGAGGAATAAAACTGAACAGCTTAAAGGATCAGGTGGTCTCGCATCCATGCACTACCCAGGGTCAAGCCTGCTTAGCTTTTTAAATCAGGCTTGATCTGGCACTCTCATACCAGTACAACTAGAAGTGGAATCTGGGTTGAAGGAAGTCCTATTTGACCAATTAAAATGATTTATTTTTGATTTATATGTTTTTAAAAAAAAAAAAAAAAAAAAAAAAAAAAAAACCTATATGAGGAATAAAACTGAACAGCTTAAAGGATCAGGTCGTCTCCCATCCATGCACTACCCAGGGTCAAGCCTGCTTAGCTTTTTAAATCAGGCTTGATCTGGCACTCTCACACCAGTACAACTAGAAGTGGAAACTGGGTTGAAGGATGTCCTATTTGACCAATTAAAATGATTTATTTTTGATTTATATGAATTAAAAAAAAAAAAAAAACTCTATATGAGGAATAAAACTGAACAGCTTAAAGGATCAGGTGGTCTCCCATCCATGCACTACCCAGGGTCAAGCCTGCTTAGCTCTTTAAATCAGGCTTGATCTGGCACTCTCATACCAGTACAACTGGAAGTGGAAACTGGGTTGAAGGAAGTCCTATTTGACCAATTAAAATGATTTATTTTTAGTTTATTTTCCTTATTTAAAAAAAAAAAAAAAAAAAACCTATATGAGGAATAAAACTGAACAGCTTAAAGGATCAGGTGGTCTCCCATCCATGCACTACCCAGGGTCAAGCCTGCTTAGCTTTTTAAATCAGGCTTGATCTGGCACTCTCATACCAGTACAACCAGAAGTGGAAACTGGGATGAAGGAAGTCCTATTTGACCAATTAAAATGATTTATTTTAAGTTTATTTTCCTTATTTAAAAAAAAAAAAAAAACCTATATGAGGAATAAAACTGAACAGCTTAAAGGATCAGGTGGTCTCCCATCCATGCACTACCCAGGGTCAAGCCTGCTTAGCTTTTTAAATCAGGCTTGATCTGGCACTCTCATACCAGTACAACCAGAAGTGGAAACTGGGATGAAGGAAGTCCTATTTGACCAATTAAAATGATTTATTTTTAGTTTATTTACCTTATTTAAAAAAAAAAAAAAAAAAAAAAAAAAAAAAAAAAACCTATATGAGGAATAAAACTGAACAGCTTAAAGGATCAGGTGGTCTCGCATCCATGCACTACCCAGGGTCAAGCCTGCTTAGCTTTTTAAATCAGGCTTGATCTGGCACTCTCATACCAGTACAACTAGAAGTGGAATCTGGGTTGAAGGAAGTCCTATTTGACCAATTAAAATGATTTATTTTTGATTTATATGTTTTTTTAAAAAAAAAAAAAAAAAAAAAAAAAAAACCTATATGAGGAATAAAACTGAACAGCTTAAAGGATCAGGTCGTCTCCCATCCATGCACTACCCAGGGTCAAGCCTGCTTAGCTTTTTAAATCAGGCTTGATCTGGCACTCTCACACCAGTACAACTAGAAGTGGAAACTGGGTTGAAGGATGTCCTATTTGACCAATTAAAATGATTTATTTTTGATTTATATGAATAAAAAAAAAAAAAAAAACTCTATATGAGGAATAAAACTGAACAGCTTAAAGGATCAGGTGGTCTCCCATCCATGCACTACCCAGGGTCAAGCCTGCTTAGCTTTTTAAATCAGGCTTGATCTGGCACTCCCCTACCAGTACAACTGGAAGTGGAAACTGGGTTGAAGGAAGTCCTATTTGACCAATTAAAATGATTTATTTTTAGTTTATTTTCCTTATTTAAAAAAAAAAAAAAAAAAAAAAAAAAAAAAAAACCTATATGAGGAATAAAACTGAACAGCTTAAAGGATCAGGTGGTCTCCCATCCATGCACTACCCAGGGTCAAGCCTGCTTAGCTTTTTAAATCAGGCTTGATCTGGCACTCTCATACCAGTACAACCAGAAGTGGAAACTGGGATGAAGGAAGTCCTATTTGACCAATTAAAATGATTTATTTTTAGTTTATTTTCCTTATTTAAAAAAAAAAAAAAAAAAAAAAAAAACCTATATGAGGAATAAAACTGAACAGCTTAAAGGATCAGGTGGTCTCCCATCCATGCACTACCCAGGGTCAAGCCTGCTTAGCTTTTTAAATCAGGCTTGATCTGGCACTCTCATACCAGTACAACCAGAAGTGGAAACTGGGATGAAGGAAGTCCTATTTGACCAATTAAAATGATTTATTTTTAGTTTATTTACCTTATTTTAAAAAAAAAAAAAAAAAAAAAAAAAAAAAAAAAAAACCTATATGAGGAATAAAACTGAACAGCTTAAAGGATCAGGTGGTCTCGCATCCATGCACTACCCAGGGACAAGCCTGCTTAGCTTTTTAAATCAGGCTTGATCTGGCACTCTCATACCAGTACAACTAGAAGTGGAATCTGGGTTGAAGGAAGTCCTATTTGACCAATTAAAATGATTTATTTTTGATTTATATGTTTTTTTTAAAAAAAAAAAAAAAAAAAAAAAACCTATATGAGGAATAAAACTGAACAGCTTAAAGGATCAGGTCGTCTCCCATCCATGCACTACCCAGGGTCAAGCCTGCTTAGCTTTTTAAATCAGGCTTGATCTGGCACTCTCACACCAGTACAACTAGAAGTGGAAACTGGGTTGAAGGATGTCCTATTTGACCAATTAAAATGATTTATTTTTGATTTATATGAATAAAAAAAAAAAAAAAACTCTATATGAGGAATAAAACTGAACAGCTTAAAGGATCAGGTGGTCTCCCATCCATGCACTACCCAGGGTCAAGCCTGCTTAGCTCTTTAAATCAGGCTTGATCTGGCACTCTCATACCAGTACAACTAGAAGTGGAAACTGGGTTGAAGGAAGTCCTATTTGACCAATTAAAATGATTTATTTTTAGTTTATTTTCCTTATTTAAAAAAAAAAAAAAAAAAAAAAAAAAAAAAAACCTATATGAGGAATAAAACTGAACAGCTTAAAGGATCAGGTGGTCTCCCACCCATGCACTACCCAGGGTCAAGCCTGCTTAGCTTTTTAAATCAGGCTTGATCTGGCACTCTCATACCAGTACAACCAGAAGTGGAAACTGGGATGAAGGAAGTCCTATTTGACCAATTAAAATGATTTATTTTTAGTTTTTTTTCCTTATTTAAAAAAAAAAAAAAAAAAAAAAAAAAAAAAAACCTATATGAGGAATAAAACTGAACAGCTTAAAGGATCAGGCAGTCTCCCATCCATGCACTACCCAGGGTCAAGCCTGCTTAGCTTTTTAAATCAGGCTTGATCTGGCACTCTCATACCAGTACAACCAGAAGTGGAAACTGGGATGAAGGAAGTCCTATTTGACCAATTAAAATGATTTATTTTTAGTTTATTTTCCTTATTTAAAAAAAAAAAAAAAAACCTATATGAGGAATAAAACTGAACAGCTTAAAGGATCAGCTCGTCTCCCATCCATGCACTACCCAGGGTCAAGCCTGCTTAGCTTTTTAAATCAGGCTTGATCTGGCACTCTCACGCCAGTACAACTAGAAGTGGAAACTGGGTTGAAGGATGTCCTATTTGACCAATTAAAATGATTTATTTTTGATTTATATGAATAAAAAAAAAAAAAAAACTCTATATGAGGAATAAAACTGAACAGCTTAAAGGATCAGGTGGTCTCCCATCCATGCACTACCCAGGGTCAAGCCTGCTTAGCTTTTTAAATCAGGCTTGATCTGGCACTCTCATACCAGTACAACTAGAAGTGGAAACTGGGTTGAAGGAAGTCCTATTTGACCAATTAAAATGATTTATTTTTAGTTTATTTTCCTTTTTTTTTTTTAAAAAAAAAAAAAAAAAAAAAAAAACCTATATGAGGAATAAAACTGAACAGCTTAAAGGATCAGGTGGTCTCCCATCCATGCACTACCCAGGGTCAAGCCTGCTTAGCTTTTTAAATCAGGCTTGATCTGGCACTCTCATACCAGTACAACCAGAAGTGGAAACTGGGATGAAGGAAGTCCTATTTGACCAATTAAAATGATTTATTTTTAGTTTATTTTCCTTATTTTAAAAAAAAAAAAAAAAAAAAAAAAAAAAAAAAAAAACCTATATGAGGAATAAAACTGAACAGCTTAAAGGATCAGGCGGTCTCCCATCCATGCACTACCCAGGGTCAAGCCTGCTTAGCTTTTTAAATCAGGCTTGATCTGGCACTCTCATACCAGTACAACCAGAAGTGGAAACAGGGATGAAGGAAGTCCTATTTGACCAATTAAAATGATTTATTTTTGATATATATGTTTTTTTTTGTTTTTTTTTAAAAAAAAAAAAAAAAAAAAAAAAAACCTATATGAGGAATAAAACTGAACAGCTTAAAGGATCAGGTGGTCTCCCATCCATGCACTACCCAGGGTCAAGCCTGCTTAGCTTTTTAAATCAGGCTTGATCTGGCACTCTCATACCAGTACAACTAGAAGTGGAAACTGGGTTGAAGGATGTCCTATTTGACCAATTAAAATGATTTATTTTTTATTTATATGAATAAAAAAAAAAAAAAAAACTCTATATGAGGAATAAAACTGAACAGCTTAAAGGATCAGGTGGTCTCGCATCCATGCACTACCCAGGGTCAAGCCTGCTTAGCTTTTTAAATCAGGCTTGATCTGGCACTCTCATACCAGTACAACTAGAAGTGGAAACTGGGTTGAAGGAAGTCCTATTTGACCAATTAAAATGATTTATTTTTGATTTATATGAAAAAAAAAAAAAAAAAAAAAAAAAAAACCTATATGAGGAATAAAACTGAAGAGCTTAAAGGATCAGGTGGTCTCCCGTCCATGCACTACCCAGGGTCAAGCCTGCTTAGCTTTTTAAATCAGGCTTGATCTGGCACCCTCATACAAGTACAACTAGAAGTGGAAATTGGGTTGAAGGATGTCCTATTTGACCAATTAAAATGATTTATTTTTGATTTATATGAATAAAAAATAAATAAATAAATAAAAACCTATATGAGGAATAAAACTGAACAGCTTAAAGGATCAGGTGGTCTCCCATCCATGCACTACCCAGGGTCAAGCCTGCTTAGCTTTTTAAATCAGGCTTGATCTGGCACTCTCATACCAGTACAACTAGAAGTGGAAACTGGGTTGAAGGAAGTCCTATTTGACCAATTAAAATGATTTATTTTTAATTTAATGAAAAAAAAAAAAAAACAATATGAGGAAAAAAACTGAAAAGCTTACAGGATCAGGTGGTCTCCTATCCATGCACTACCCAGGGTCAAGCCTGCTTAGCTTTTTAAATCAGACTTGATCTGCCACTCTCATACCAGTACAACTAGAAGTGGAAACTGGGTTGAAGGAAGTCCTATTTGACCAATTAAAATTATTCATTTTTAACTTATTTTCTTTATTTAAAAAAAAAAAAAACCTATATGAGGATAAAACTGAACAGCTTAAAGGATCAGCTGGTCTCCCATCCATGCACTACCCAGGGTCAAGCCTGCTTAGCTTCTTAAATCAGGCTTGATCTGGCACTCTCATACCAGTACAAATAGAAGTGAAATGGGTTGAAGGAAGTCCTATTTGACCAATTAAAATGATTTATTTTTAACTTATTTTCTTTATTTAAAAAAAAAAAAAAACCTATATGAGGATAAAACTGAACAGCTTAAAGGATCAGCTGGTCTCCCATCCATGCACTACCCAGGGTCAAGCCTGCTTAGCTTCTTAAATCAGGCTTGATCTGGCACTCTCATACCAGTACAACTAGAAGTGGAAACTGGGTTGAAGGAAGTCCTATTTGACCAATTAAAATGATTTATTTTTAATTTATTTTCTTTATTTAAAAAAAAAAAAACTATATGAGGAAAAAAACTGAAAACCTTACAAGATCAGGTGGTCTTCCATCCAAGCACTACCCAGGGTCAAGCCTGCTTAGCTTTCTAAATCAGGCTTGATCTGGCACTTTTATACCAGTAAAACTAGAAGTGGAAACTGGGTTGAAGGAAGTCCTATTTGACCAATTAAAATGATTTATTTTTAACTTATTTTCTTTATTTAAAAAAAAAAAAAAACCTATATGAGGATAAAACTGAACAGCTTAAAGGATCAGCTGGTCTCCCATCCATGCACTACCCAGGGTCAAGCCTGCTTAGCTTCTTAAATCAGGCTTAATCTGGCGCTCTCATACCAGTACAACTAGAAGTGGAAACTGGGTTGAAGGAAGTCCTATTTGACCAATTAAAATTTTTTTTTTTTTTTTTATATTTTTTAAAAAAAAAAAAAAAAAAAAAAAAAAAAACTTTTTTGAGGAATAAAACTGAACAGCTTAAATGATCAGGTCGTCTCCCATCCATGCACTACCCAGGGTCAAGCCTGCTTAGCTTTTTAAATCAGGCTTGATCTGGCACTCTCACACCAGTACAACTAGAAGTGGAAACTGGGTTGAAGGATGTCCTATTTGACCAATTAAAATGATTTATTTTTTATTTATATGAATAAAAAAAAAAAAAAAAACTCTATATGAGGAATAAAACTGAACAGCTTAAAGGATCAGGTGGTCTCCCATCCATGCACTACCCAGGGTCAAGCCTGCTTAGCTTTTTAAATCAGGCTTGATCTGGCACTCTCATACCAGTACAACCAGAAGTGGAAACTGGGATGAAGGAAGTCCTATTTGACCAATTAAAATGATTTATTTTTAGTTTATTTTCCTTATTTTAAAAAAAAAAAAAAAAACCTATATGAGGAATAAAACTGAACAGCTTAAAGGATCAGGTGGTCTCCCATCCATGCACTACCCAGGGTCAAGCCTGCTTAGCTTTTTAAATCAGGCTTGATCTGGCACTCTCATACCAGTACAACCAGAAGTGGAAACTGGGATGAAGGAAGTCCTATTTGACCAATTAAAATGATTTATTTTTAGTTTATTTACCTTATTTAAAAAAAAAAAAAAAAAAAAAAAACCCTATATGAGGAATAAAACTGAACAGCTTAAAGGATCAGGTGGTCTCGCATCCATGCACTACCCAGGGTCAAGCCTGCTTAGCTTTTTAAATCAGGCTTGATCTGGCACTCTCATACCAGTACAACTAGAAGTGGAATCTGGGTTGAAGGAAGTCCTATTTGACCAATTAAAATGATTTATTTTTGATTTATATGTTTTTAAAAAAAAAAAAAAAAAAAAAAAAAAAAAACCTATATGAGGAATAAAACTGAACAGCTTAAAGGATCAGGTCGTCTCCCATCCATGCACTACCCAGGGTCAAGCCTGCTTAGCTTTTTAAATCAGGCTTGATCTGGCACTCTCACACCAGTACAACTAGAAGTGGAAACTGGGTTGAAGGATGTCCTATTTGACCAATTAGAATGATTTATTTTTGATTTATATGAATAAAAAAAAATAAAAAAACTCTATATGAGGAATAAAACTGAACAGCTTAAAGGATCAGGTGGTCTCCCGTCCATGCACTACCCAGGGTCAAGCCTGCTTAGCTTTTTAAATCAGGCTTGATCTGGCACCCTCATACAAGTACAACTAGAAGTGGAAATTGGGTTGAAGGATGTCCTATTTGACCAATTAAAATGATTTATTTTTGATTTATATGAATAAAAAATTAATAAATAAATAAAAACCTATATGAGGAATAAAACTGAACAGCTTAAAGGATCAGGTGGTCTCCCATCCATGCACTACCCAGGGTCAAGCCTGCTTAGCTTTTTAAACCAGGCTTGATCTGGCACTCTCATACCAGTACAACTAGAAGTGGAAACTGGGTTGAAGGAAGTCCTATTTGACCAATTAAAATGATTTATTTTTAATTTAATGAAAAAAAAAAAAAACAATATGAGGAAAAAAACTGAAAAGCTTACAGGATCAGGTGGTCTCCTATCCATGCACTACCCAGGGTCAAGCCTGCTTAGCTTTTTAAATCAGACTTGATCTGCCACTCTCATACCAGTACAACTAGAAGTGGAAACTGGGTTGAAGGAAGTCCTATTTGACCAATTAAAATGATTCATTTTTAACTTATTTTCTTTATTTAAAAAAAAAAAAAACCTATATGAGGATAAAACTGAACAGCTTAAAGGATCAGCTGGTCTCCCATCCATGCACTACCCAGGGTCAAGCCTGCTTAGCTTCTTAAATCAGGCTTGATCTGGCACTCTCATACCAGTACAAATAGAAGTGGAAATGGAAACTGGGTTGAAGGAAGTCCTATTTGACCAATTAAAATGATTTATTTTTAACTTATTTTCTTTATTTAAAAAAAAAAAAAACCTATATGAGGATAAAACTGAACAGCTTAAAGGATCAGCTGGTCTCCCATCCATGCACTACCCAGGGTCAAGCCTGCTTAGCTTCTTAAATCAGGCTTAATCTGGCACTCTCATACCAGTACAACTAGAAGTGGAAACTGGGTTGAAGGAAGTCCTATTTGACCAATTAAAATGATTTATTTTTAATTTATTTTCTTTATTTAAAAAAAAAAAAACTATATGAGGAAAAAAACTGAAAACCTTACAAGATCAGGTGGTCTTCCATCCAAGCACTACCCAGGGTCAAGCCTGCTTAGCTTTCTAAATCAGGCTTGATCTGGCACTTTTATACCAGTAAAACTAGAAGTGGATACTGGGTTGAAGGAAGTCCTATTTGACCAATTAAAATGATTTATTTTTAACTTATTTTCTTTATTTAAAAAAAAAAAAAACCTATGTGAGGATAAAACTGAACAGCTTAAAGGATCAGCTGGTCTCCCATCCATGCACTACCCAGGGTCAAGCCTGCTTAGCTTCTTAAATCAGGCTTAATCTGGCGCTCTCATACCAGTACAACTAGAAGTGGAAACTGGGTTGAAGGAAGTCCTATTTGACCAATTAAAATGATTTATTTTTAATTTATTTTCTTTATTTAAAAAAAAAAAACTATATGAGGAAAAAAACTGAAAACCTTACAAGATCTGGGGGTCTTCCATCCAAGCACTACCCAGGGTCAAGCCTGCTTAGCTTTCTAAATCAGGCTTGATCTGGCACTTTTATACCAGTAAAACTAGAAGTGGAAACTGGGTTGAAGGAAGTCCTATTTGACCAATTAAAATGATTTATTTTTAACTTATTTTCTTTATTTAAAAAAATAAAAAAACCTATATGAGGATAAAACTGAACAGCTTAAAGGATCAGCTGGTCTCCCATCCATGCACTACCCAGGGTCAAGCCTGCTTAGCTTCTTAAATCAGGCTTAATCTGGCACTCTCATACCAGTACAACTAGAAGTGGAAACTGGGTTGAAGGAAGTCCTATTTGACCAATTAAAATGATTTATTTTTGATTTATATGTTTTAAAAAAAAAAAAAAAAAAAAAAAAACAACTTTTTTGAGGAATAAAACTGAACAGCTTAAATGATCAGGTCGTCTCCCATCCATGCACTACCCAGGGTCAAGCCTGCTTAGCTTTTTAAATCAGGCTTGATCTGGCACTCTCACACCAGTACAACTAGAAGTGGAAACTGGGTTGAAGGATGTCCTATTTGACCAATTAAAATGATTTATTTTTGATTTATATGAATTAAAAAAAAAAAAAACTCTATATGAGGAATAAAACTGAACATCTTAAAGGATCAGGTGGTCTTCCATCCATGCACTACCCAGGGTCAAGCCTGCTTAGCTTTTTAAATGAGGCTTGATCTGGCACTCTCATACCAGTACAACTAGAAGTGGAAACTGGGTTGAAGGAAGTCCTATTTGACCAATTAAAATGATTTATTTTTGATTTATATGATTAAAAAAAAAAAAAAAAAAAAAAAAAAAAACCTATATGAGGAATAATACTGAACAGCTTAAAGGATCAGGTGGTCTCCCATCCATGCACTACCCAGGGTCAAGCCTGCTTAGCTTTTTAAATCAAGCTTGATCTGGCACTCGCATACCAGTACAACTAGAAGTGGAAACTGTGTTGAAGGATGTCCTATTTGACCAATTAAAATGATTTATTTTTGATTTATATGAATAAAAAAAAAAAAAAAAAAAAACCCTATATGAGGAATAAAACTGAACAGCTTAAAGGATCAGGTGGTCTCCCATCCAAGCACTACCCAGGGTCAAGACTGCTTAGCTTTTTAAATCAGGCTTGATCTGGCACCCTCATACCAGTACAACTAGAAGTGGAAACTGGGTTGAAGGATGTCCTATTTGACCAATTAAAATGATTTATTTTTGATTTTTATGAATAAAAAAATAAATAAAAAAATAAAAACCTATATGACGAATAAAACTGAACAGCTTAAAGGATCAGGTGGTCTCCCATCCATGCACTACCCAGGGTCAAGCCTGCTTAGCTTTTTAAATCAGGCTTGATCTGGCACTCTCATACCAGTACAACTAGAAGTGGAAACTGGGTTGAAGGAAGTCCTATTTGACCAATTAAAATGATTTATTTTTAGTTTATTTTCCTTTTTTTTTTTTAAAAAAAAAAAAAAAAAAAAAAAAAAAAAAAAAAAACTATATGAGGAATAAAACTGAACAGCTTAAAGGATCAGGTGGTCTCCCATCCATGCACTACCCAGGGTCAAGCCTGCTTAGCTTTTTAAATCAGGCTTGATCTGGCACTGTCATACCAGTACAACCAGAAGTGGAAACTGGGATGAAGGAAGTCCTATTTGACCAATTAAAATGATTTATTTTTGATGTTTATGAATTTAAAAAAAAAAAAAAACCTATATGAGGAATAAAACTGAACAGCTTAAAGGATCATGTGGTCTCCCATCCATGCACTAACCAGGGTCAAGCCTGCTTAGCTTTTTAAATCAGGCTTGATCTGGCACTCTCATACCAGTACAACTAGAAGCGGAAACTGGGTTGAAGGAAGTCCTATTTGACCAATTAAAATGATTTATTTTTGATTTATATGATTGAAAAAAAAAAAAAAAAACCTATATGAGGAATAAAACTGAACAGCTTAAAGGATCAGGTGGTCTCCCATCCATGCACTACCCAGGGTCAAGCCTGGTTGACCCTGGGTAGTGCATGGTTTTTTTGATTTTTTAATTTGACCAATTAAAATGATTTATTTTTGATTTATATGAATAATAATAAAAAAAAACCTATATGAGGAATAAAACTGAACAGCTTAAAGGATCAGGTGGTCTCCCATCCATGCACTACCCAGGGTCAAGCCTGCTTAGCTTTTTAAATCAGGCTTGATCTGGCACTCTCATACCAGTACAACTAGAAGTGGAAACTGGGTTGAAGGAAGTCCTATTTGACCAATTAAAATGATTTATTTTTAACTTATTTTCTTTATTTAAAAAAAAAAAAAAAAAAAAAAAAAAAAAAAAAAACCTATATGAGGATAAAACTGAACAGCTTAAAGGATCAGCTGGTCTCCCATCCATGCACTACCCAGGGTCAAGCCTGCTTAGCTTTTTAAATCAGGCTTGATCTGGCACTCTCATACCAGTACAACTAGAAGTGGAAACTGTGTTGAAGGATGTCCTATTTGACCAATTAAAATGATTTATTTTTGATTTATATGAATAATAAAAAAAAAAAACTCTATATGAAGAATACTACTGAACAGCTTAAAGGATCAGGTGGTCTCCCATCCATGCACTACCCAGGGTCAAGCCTGCTTAGCTTTTTAAATCAGACTTGATCTGGCACTCTCATACCAGTACAACTAGAAGTGGAAACTGGGTTGAAGGAAGTCCTATTTGACCAATTAAAATGATTTATTTTTGATTTATATGATTAAAAAAAAAAAATAATAAAAAATAAAAAAAAAACCTATATGAGGAATAAAACTGAACAGCTTAAAGGATCAGGTGGTCTCCCATCCATGCACTACCCAGGGTCAAGCCTGCTTAGCTTTTTAAATCAGGCTTGATCTGGCACTCTCATACCAGTACAACCAGAAGTGGAAACTGGGATGAAGGAAGTCCTATTTGACCAATTAAAATGATTTATTTTTGATTTTTATGAATTTAAAAAAAAAAAAAAAAAAAAAAAAAAAAACCTATATGAGGAATAAAACTGAACAGCTTAAAGGATCATGTGGTCTCCCATCCATGCACTAACCAGGGTCAAGCCTGCTTAGCTTTTTAAATCAGGCTTGATCTGGCACTCTCATACCAGTACAACTAGAAGTGGAAACTGGGTTGAAGGAAGTCCTATTTGACCAATTAAAATGATTTATTTTTGATTTATATGATTTAAGAAAAAAAAAAAAAAAAAAAAAAAAAAAAACCTATATGAGGAATAAAACTGAACAGCTTAAAGGATCAGGTGGTCTCCCATCCATGCACTACCCAGGGTCAAGCCTGCTTAGCTTTTTAAATCAGGCTTGATCTAGCACTCGCATACCAGTACAACTAGAAGTGGAAACTGGGTTGAAGGATGTCCTATTTGACCAATTAAAATGATTTATTTTTTATTTATATGAAAAAAAAAAAAAAAAAAAAACCCTATATGAGGAATAAAACTGAACAGCTTAAAGGATCAGGTGGTCTCCCATCCATGCACTACCCAGGGTCAAGCCTGCTTAGATTTTTAAATCATCCTTGATCTGGCATTCTCATACCATTACAACTAGAAGTGGAAACTGGGTTGAAGGAAGTCCTATTTGACCAATTAAAATGATTTATTTTTAATTTATTAAAAAATAAAAATAAAAATAAAAGACCCATATGAAGAATAAAACTGAAAAGCTTAAAGGATCAGGTGGTCTCCCAACCATGCACTACCCATGGTCAAGCCTGCTTAGCTTTCTAAATCAGGCTTGATCTGGCACTCTCATACCAGTACAACTAGAAGTGAAAACTGGGTTGAGGGAAGTCCTATTTGACCAATTAAAATGATTTATTTTTAATTTATAAAAAAAAAAAAAAAAAAAAACTATATGAGAAATAAAACAGAAGAGCTTACAGGATCAGGTGATCTCCCATCCAAGCACTACCCAGGGTCCAGCCTGCTTAGCTTCCTAACTCAGGCTTGATCTGGCACTCTCATACCAGTACAACTGGAAGTGGAAACTGGGTTGAAGGAAGTCCTATTTGACCAATTAAAATGATTTATTTTTAATTTATTAAAAAAAAAAAAAAAAAAAAAAGACCTATATGAGGAATAAATCTGAAAAGCTTAAAGGATCAGGTGGTCTCCCAACCATGCACTACCCATGGTCAAGCCTGCTTAGCTTTCTAAATCAGGCTTGATCTGGCACTCTCATACCAGTACAACTAGAAGTGAAAACTGGGTTGAGGGAAGTCCTATTTGACCAATTAAAATGATTTATTTTTAATTCATTAAAAAAAAAAAAAAAACTATATGAGAAATAAAACAGAAGAGCTTACAGGATCAGGTGATCTCCCATCCAAGCACTACCCAGGGTCCAGCCTGCTTAGCTTCCTAACTCAGGCTTGATCTGGCACTCTCATACCAGTACAACTGGAAGTGGAAACTGGGTTGAAGGAAGTCCTATTTGACCAATTAAAATGATTTCTTTTTTAATTAAAATAAAAAAAAAACAATATGAGGAATAAAACTGAAAAGCTTAAAGGATCAGGTGGTCTCCCATCCATGCACTACCCAGGGTCAAGCCTGCTTAGCTTTTTAAAACAAGCTTGATCTGGCACTCTCATACCAGTATAACTAGAAGTGGAAACTGGGTTGAAGGATGTCCTATTTGACCAATTAAAATGATTTATTTTTGATTTTTATGAAAAAAAAAAAAAAAAAAAAAAAACTATATGGGGAATAAAACTGAACAGCTTAAAGGATCAGGTGGTCTCCCATCCATGCACTACCCAGGGTCAAGCCTGCTTAACTTTTTAAATC
Organism: Clarias gariepinus; assembly: GCF_024256425.1. Lineage (NCBI taxonomy): Eukaryota > Metazoa > Chordata > Actinopteri > Siluriformes > Clariidae > Clarias > Clarias gariepinus. The sequence goes on along the minus strand of NC_071116.1, from coordinate 20,619,145 downwards.
AGGCTTGATCTGGCACTCTCATACCAGTACAACTAGAAGCGGAAACTGGGTTGAAGGAAGTCCTATTTGACCAATTAAAATGATTTATTTTTAATTTATTTTCTTTCTTTATTTTTTTTTTTTTTTAAAAAAAAAAAAAAAAAAAAAAAAAAAAAAAACTATATGAGGAATAAAACTGAAAAGCGTAAAGGATCAGGTGGTCTTCCATCCAAGCACTACCCAGGGTCAAGCCTGCTTAGCTTTCTAAATCAGGCTTGATCTGGCACTTTTATACCAGTACAACTAGAAGTGGAAACTGGGTTGAAGGAAGTCCTATTTGACCAATTAAAATGATTTTTTTTTACCTTATTTTCTTTATTTAAAAAAAAAAAAAAACCTATATGAGGATAAAACTAAAAACCTTACAGGATCAGGTGGTCTCCCATCCATGCACTACCCAGGGTAAAGCCTGCTTAGCTTTTTAAATCAGGCTTGATCTGGCACTCTCATACCAGTACAACTAGAATTGGAAACTGGGTTGAAGGAAGTCCTATTTGACCAATTAAAATGATTTATTTTTGATTTATATGAATAAAAAAAAATAATAATAAAATAAAAAAAAAAACCTATATGAGGAATAAAACTGAACAGCTTAAAGGATCAGGTGGTCTCCCATGCATGCACTACCCAGGGTCAAGCCTGCTTAGCTTTCTAAATCACGCTTGATCTGGCACTCTCATACCAGTACAACTAGAAGTGTAAACTGGGTTGAAGGATGTCCTATTTGACCAATTAAAATGATTTATTTTTAATTTTTATGAAAAAAAAAAAAAAAAAAAAAAAACCTATATGAGGAATAAAACTGAACAGCTTAAAGGATCAGCTGGTCTCCCATCCATGCACTACCCAGGGTCAAGCCTGCTTAGCTTTTTAAATCAGGCTTGGTCTGGCACTCTCATACCAGTACAACTACAAGTGGAAACTGGGTTGAAGGAAGTCCTATTTGACCAATTAAAATGATTTATTTTTAATTTATTTTCTTTATTTAAAAAAAAAAAAAAAAACTATATGAGGAATAAAACTGAAAAGCGTAAAGGATCAGGTGGTCTTCCAACCAAGCACTACCCAGGGTCAAGCCTGCTTAGCTTTCTAAATCAGGCTTGATCTGGCACTTTTACACCAGTACAACTGGAAGTGGAAACTGGGTTGAAGGAAGTCCTATTTGACCAATTAAAATGATTTATTTTTAACTTATTTTCTTTATTTAAAAAAAAAAAAAACCTATATGAGGATAAAACTGAACAGCTTAAAGGATCAAGTGGTCTCCCATCCATGCACTACCCAGGGTCAAGCCTGCTTAGCTTTCTAAATCAGGCTTGATCTGGCACTTTTATACCAGTACAACTAGAAGTGGAAACTGGGTTGAAGGAAGTCCTATTTAACCAATTAAAATGATTTATTTTTAACTTATTTTCTTTATTTAAAAAAAAAAAAAACTATATGAGGATAAAACTGAACAGGTTAAAGGATCAGCTGGTCTCCCATCCATGCACTACCCAGGGTCAAGCCTGCTTAGCTTCTTAAATCAGGCTTGATCTGGCACTCTCATACCAGTACAACTAGAAGTGGAAACAGGGTTGAAGGAAGTCCTATTTGACCAATTAAAATGATTTATTTTTGATTTATATGAATTCAAGAAATAATAAAAAAAAAAAAATAAATAAAAAAAAAACCTATATGAGGAATAAAACTGAACAGCTTAAAGGATCAGGTGGTCTCCCATCCATGCACTACCCAGGGTCAAGCCTGCTTAGCTTTTTAAATCAGGCTTGATCTGGCACTCTCATACCAGTACAACTAGAAGTGGAAACTGGGTTGAAGGAAGTCCTATTTGACCAATTAAAATGATTTATTTTTAATTTATTTTCTTTATTTAAAAAAAATAATAATAAAAATATTAGAGGAATAAAACTGAAAAGCTTACAGGATCAGGTGGTCTCCCATCCAAGCACTACCCAGGGTCAAGCCTGCTTAGCTTTCTAAATCAGGCTTGATCTGGCACTCTCATACCAGTACAACTAGAAGTGGAAACTGGGTTGAATGAAGTCCTATTTGACCAATTAAAATGATTTATTTTTAATTTATTTTCTTTTTTTAAAAAAAAAAAAAAAACTATATGAGGAATAAAACTAAAAACCTTACAGGATCAGGTGGTCTCCCATCCATGCACTACCCAGGGTAAAGCCTGCTTAGCTTTTTAAATCAGGCTTGATCTGGCACTCTCATACCAGTACAACTAGAAGTGGAAACCGGGTTGAAGGAAGTCCTATTTGACCAATTAAAATGATTTATTTTTGATTTATATGAAAAAAAAAAAAAAAAAAAAAAAAAAAAAACCTATATGAGGAATAAAACTGAACAGCTTAAAGGATCAGGTGGTCTCCCATCCATGCACTACCCAGGGTCAAGCCTGCTTAGCTTTTTAAATCATGCTTGATCTGGCACTCTCATACCAGTACAACTAGAAGTGGAAACTGGGTTGAAGGATGTCCTATTTGACCAATTAAAATGATTTATTTTTGATTTTTATGAATTTAAAAAAAAAAAAAAAAAAAAAAAAAAAAAACTATATGGGGAATAAAACTGAACAGCTTAAAGGATCAGGTGGTCTCCCATCCATGCACTACCCAGGGTCAAGCCTGCTTAGCTTTTTAAATCAGGCTTGATCTGGCACTCTCATACCAGTACAACTAGAAGTGGAAACTGGGTTGAAGGAAGTCCTATTTGACCAATTAAAATGATTTATTTTTAATTTATTTTCTTTATATGAAAAAAAATAAAAAACTATATGAGGAATAAAACTGAACAGCTTAAAGGATCAGGTGGTCTCCCATCCATGCACTACCCAGGGTCAAGCCTGCTTAGCCTTCTAAATCACGCTTGATCTGGCACTCTCATACCAGTACAACTAGAAGTGGAAACTGGGTTGAAGGATGTCCTATTTGACCAATTAAAATGATTTATTTTTGATTTTTATGAATTTAAAAAAAAAAAAAAAAAAACTATATGGGGAATAAAACTGAACAGCTTAAAGGATCAGGTGGTCTCCCATCCATGCACTACCCAGGGTCAAGCCTGCTTAGCTTTTTAAATCAGGCTTGATCTGGCACTCTTATAACAGTACAACTAGAAGTGGAAACTGGGTTGAAGGAAGTCCTATTTGACCAATTAAAATGATTTATTTTTAATTTATTTTCTTTTTTTTTTTTAAAAAAAAAAAAAAAAAAAAAAAAAAAAACTATATGAGGAATAAAACTGAAAAGCGTAAAGGAACAGGTGGTCTTCCATCCATGCACTACCCAGGGTCAAGCCTGCTTAGCTTTTTAAATCAGGCTTGATCTGGCACTCTCATACCAGTACAACTAGAAGTGGAAACTGGGTTGAAGGAAGTCCTATTTGACCAATTAAAATGATTTATTTGTAACTTATTTTCTTTATTTAAAAAAAAAAAAAACCTATATGAGGATAAAACTGAACAGCTTAAAGGATCAGCTGGTCTCCCATCCATGCACTACCCAGGGTCAAGCCTGCTTAGCTTCTTAAATCAGGCTTGATCTGGCACTCTCATACCAGTACAACTAGAAGTGGAAACAGGGTTGAAGGAAGTCCTATTTGACCAATTAAAATGATTTATTTTTAATTTATTTTCTTTATTTTTAATTTTAAAAAAAAAAAAAAAAAAAAAAAAAAAAAAAAAAAAAACTATATGAGGAATAAAACTGAAAACCTTACAGGATCAGGTGGTCTCCCATCCATGCACTACCCAGGGTCAAGCCTGCTTAGCTTTTTAAATCAGGCTTGATCTGGCACTCTCATACCAGTACAACTAAAAGTGTAAACTGGGTTGAAGGAAGTCCTATTTGACCAATTAAAATGATTTATTTTTGATTTATATGGAAAAAAAAAAAAAAAAAAACCTATATGAGGAATAAAACTGAACAGCTTAAAGGATCAGGTGGTCTCCCATCCATGCACTACCCAGGGTCAAGCCTGCTTAGCTTTTTAAATCATGCTTGATCTGGCACTCTCATACCAGTACAACTAGAAGTGGAAACTGGGTTGAAGGATGTCCTATTTGACCAATTAAAATTATTTATTTTTTATTTTTATTAATTAAAAAAAAAAAAAAAAAAAAAAAAAAAAAACTATATGGGGAATAAAACTGAACAGCTTAAAGGATCAGGTGGTCTCCCATCCATGCACTACCCAGGGTCAAGCCTGCTTAGCTTTTTAAATCAGGCTTGATCTGGCACTCTCATACCAGTACAACTAGAAGTGGAAACTGGGTTGAAGGAAGTCCTATTTGACCAATTAAAATGATTTATTTTTAACTTATTTTCTTTATTTAAAAAAAAAAAAAACCTATATGAGGATAAAACTGAACAGCTTAAAGGATCAGCTGGTCTCCCATCCATGCACTACCCAGGGTCAAGCCTACTTAGCTTCTTAAATCAGGCTTGATCTGGCACTCTCATACCAGTACAACTAGAAGTGGAAACTGGGTTGAAGGAAGTCCTATTTGACCAATTAAAATGATTTATTTTTAATTTATTTTCTTTATTTAAAAAAAAAAAAAAAAACTATATGAGGAATGAAACTAAAAACCTTACAGGATCAGGTGGTCTCCCATCCATGCACTACCCAGGGTAAAGCCTGCTTAGCTTTTTAAATCAGGTTTGATCTGCCACTCTCATACCAGTACAACTAGAAGTGGAAACTGGGTTGAAGGATGTCCTATTTGACCAATTAAAATGATTTATTTTTGATTTATATGAATTAAAAAAATAATAAAAAAAATAAAAAAAAACCTATATGAGGAATAAAACTGAACAGCTTAAAGGATCAGGTGGTCTTCCATCCATGCACTACCCAGGGTCAAGCCTGCTTAGCTTTCTAAATCACGCTTGATCTGGCACTCTCATACCAGTACAACTAGAAGTGGAAACTGGGTTGAAGGATGTCCTATTTGACCAATTAAAATGATTTATTTTTGATTTTTATGAATTTAAAAAAAAAAAAAAAAAAAAAAAAAAAAAAAAAAAAAAACTATATGAGGAATAAAACTGAACAGCTTAAAGGATCAGGTGGTCTCCCATCCATGCACTACCCAGGGTCAAGCCTGCTTAGCTTTTTAAACCAGGCTTGATCTGGCACTCTCATACCAGTACAACTAGAAGTGGAAACTGGGTTGAAGGAAGTCCTATTTGACCAATTAAAATGATTTATTTTTAATTTATTTTCTTTATTTAAAAAAAATAATAATAAAAATATTAGAGGAATAAAACTGAAAATCTTACAGGATCAGGTGGTCTTCCATCCAAGCACTACCCAGGGTCAAGCCTGCTTAGCTTTCTAAATCAGGCTTGATCTGGCACTCTCATACCAGTACAACTAGAAGTGGAAACTGGGTTGAAGGAAGTCCTATTTGACCAATTAAAATGATTTATTTTTGATTTATATGATTTTAAAAAAAAAAAAAAAAAAAAAAAAAAAAAACCTATATGAGGAATAAAACTGAACAGCTTAAAGGATCAGGTGGTCTCCCATCCATGCACTACCCAGGGTCAAGCCTGCTTAGCTTTCTAAATCACGCTTGATCTGGCACTCTCATACCAGTACAACTAGAAGTGGAAACTGGGTTGAAGGATGTCCTATTTGACCAATTAAAATGATTTATTCTTGATTTTTATGAATTTAAAAAAAAAAAAATAAAAAAATAAAAAAACTATATGAGGAATAAAACTGAAAAGCGTAAAGGATCAGGTGGTCTTCCATCCAAGCACTACCCAGGGTCAAGCCTGCTTAGCTTTCTAAATCAGGCTTGATCTGGCACTTTTATACCAGTACAACTAGAAGTGGAAACTGGGTTGAAGGAAGTCCTATTTAACCAATTAAAATGATTTATTTGTAACTTATTTTCTTTATTTAAAAAAAAAAAAAACCTATATGAGGATAAAACTGAACAGCTTAAAGGATCAGCTGGTCTCCCATCCATGCACTATCCAGGGTCAAGCCTGCTTAGCTTCTTAAATCAGGCTTGATCTGGCACTCTCATACCAGTACAACTAGAAGTGGAAACAGGGTTGAAGGAAGTCCTATTTGACCAATTAAAATGATTTATTTTTAATTTATTTTCTTTATTTAAAAAAAAAAAAAAAAAAAAAAAAAACTATATGAGGAATAAAACTGAAAACCTTACAGGATCAGGTGGTCTCCCATCCATGCACTACCCAGGGTCAAGCCTGCTTAGCTTTTTAAACCAGGCTTGATCTGGCACTCTCATACCAGTACAACTAGAAGTGGAAACTGGGTTGAAGGAAGTCCTATTTGACCAATTAAAATGATTTATTTTTAATTTATTTTCTTTATTTAAAAAAAATAATAATAAAAATATTAGAGGAATAAAACTGAAAATCTTACAGGATCAGGTGGTCTTCCATCCAAGCACTACCCAGGGTCAAGCCTGCTTAGCTTTCTAAATCAGGCTTGATCTGGCACTCTCATACCAGTACAACTAGAAGTGGAAACTGGGTTGAAGGAAGTCCTATTTGACCAATTAAAATGATTTATTTTTGATTTATATGATTTTAAAAAAAAAAAAAAAAAAAAAAAAAAAAAAACCTATATGAGGAATAAAACTGAACAGCTTAAAGGATCAGGTGGTCTCCCATCCATGCACTACCCAGGGTCAAGCCTGCTTAGCTTTCTAAATCACGCTTGATCAGGCACTCTCATACCAGTACAACTAGAAGTGGAAACTGGGTTGAAGGATGTCCTATTTGACCAATTAAAATGATTTATTCTTGATTTTTATGAATTTAAAAAAAAAAAAATAAAAAAATAAAAAAACTATATGAGGAATAAAACTGAAAAGCGTAAAGGATCAGGTGGTCTTCCATCCAAGCACTACCCAGGGTCAAGCCTGCTTAGCTTTCTAAATCAGGCTTGATCTGGCACTTTTATACCAGTACAACTAGAAGTGGAAACTGGGTTGAAGGAAGTCCTATTTAACCAATTAAAATGATTTATTTGTAACTTATTTTCTTTATTTAAAAAAAAAAAAAACCTATATGAGGATAAAACTGAACAGCTTAAAGGATCAGCTGGTCTCCCATCCATGCACTACCCAGGGTCAAGCCTGCTTAGCTTCTTAAATCAGGCTTGATCTGGCACTCTCATACCAGTACAACTAGAAGTGGAAACAGGGTTGAAGGAAGTCCTATTTGACCAATTAAAATGATTTATTTTTAATTTATTTTTTTTATTTAAAAAAAAAAAAAAAAAAAAAAAAAAAAAAAAAACTATATGAGGAATAAAACTGAAAACCTTACAGGATCAGGTGGTCTCCCATCCATGCACTACCCAGGGTCAAGCCTGCTTAGCTTTTTAAATCAGGCTTGATCTGGCACTTTCATACCAGTACAACTAGAAGTGGAAACTGGGTTGAAGGATGTCCTATTTGACCAATTAAAATGATTTATTTTTAATTTATTTTCTTTATTTAAAAAAAAAAAAAAAAAAAAAAACCTATATGAGGAATAAAACTGAACAGCTTAAAGGTTCAGGTGGTCTCCAATCCATGCACTACCCAGGGTCAAGCCTGCTTAGCTTTTTAAATCAGGCTCGATCTGGCACTCTCATACCAGTACAACTAGAAGTGGAAACTGGGTTGAAGGAAGTCCTATTTGACCAATTAAAATGATTTATTTTTGATTTTTATGAAAAAAAAAAAAAAAAAACCTATATGAGGAATAAAACTGAACAGCTTAAAGGATCAGGTGGTCTCCCATCCATGCACTACCCAGGGTCAAGACTGCTTAGCTTTTTAAATCAAGTTTGATCTGGCACTCTCATACCAGTACAACTAGAAGTGGAAACTGGTTTGAAGGAAGTCCTATTTGACCAATTAAAATGATTTATTTTTGATTTATATGAATTAAAAAAAATAAATAAATAAAAATAATAACCTATATGAGGAATAAAACTGAACAGCTTAAAGGATCAGGTGGTCTCCCATCCATGCACTACCCAGGGTCAAGCCTGCTTAGCTTTTTAAATCAGGCTTGATCTGGCACTCTCATACCAGTACAACTAGAAGTGGAAACTGGTTTGAAGGATGTCCTATTTGACCAATTAAAATGATTTATTTTTAATTTATTTTCTTTATTTAAAAAAAAAAAAACCTATATGAGGAATAAAACTGAACAGCTTAAAGGATCAGGTGGTCTCCCATCCATGCACTACCCAGGGTCAAGCCTGCTTGGCTTTTTAAATCAGGCTTGATCTGGCACTCTCATACCAGTACAACTAGAAGTGGAAACTGGGTTGAAGGAAGTCCTATTTGACCAATTAAAATGATTTATTTTTAACTTATTTTCTTTATTTAAAAAAAAAAAAAAACTATATGAGGATAAAACTGAACAGCTTAAAGGATCAGCTGGTCTCCCATCCATGCACTACCCAGGGTCAAGCCTACTTAGCTTCTTAAATCAGGCTTGATCTGGCACTCTCATACCAGTACAACTAGAACTGGAAACTGGGTTGAAGGAAGTCCTATTTGACCAATTAAAATGATTTATTTTTAATTTATTTTCTTTATTTAAAAAAAAAAAAAAAAAAACTATATGAGGAATAAAACTAAAAACCTTACAGGATCAGCTGGTCTCCCATCCATGCACTACCAAGGGTAAAGCCTGCTTAGCTTTTTAAATCAGGCTTGATCTGGCACTCTCATACCAGTACAACTAGAAGCGGAAACTGGGTTGAAGGAAGTCCTATTTGACCAATTAAAATGATTTATTTTTGATTTATATGAATTAAAAAAAATAATAATAAAATGAAAAAAAAAACCTATATGAGGAATAAAACTGAACAGCTTAAAGGATCAGGTGGTCTCCCATTCATGCACTACCCAGGGTCAAGCCTGCTTAGCTTTCTAAATCACGCTTGATCTGGCACTCTCATACCAGTACAACTAGAAGTGTAAACTGGGTTGAAGGATGTCCTATTTGACCAATTAAAATGATTTATTTTTGATTTTTATGAAAAAAAAAAAAAAAAAAAAAAAAACCTATATGAGGAATAAAACTGAACAGCTTAAAGGATCAGGTGGTCTCCAATTCATGCACTACCCAGGGTCAAGCCTGCTTAACTTTTCAAATCAGGCTCGACCTGGCACTCTCATACCAGTACAACTAGAAGTGGAAACTGGGTTGAAGGAAGTCCTATTTGACCAATTAAAATGATTTATTTTTAATTTATTTTCTTTATTTAAAAAAAAAAAAAAAAAAAAAAAACCTATATGAGGAATAAAACTGAACAGCTTAAAGGATCAGGTGGTCTCCCATCCATGCACTACCCAGGGTCAAGCCTGCTTAGCTTTTTAAATCAGGCTCGATCTGGCACTCTCATACCAGTACAACTAGAAGTGGAAACTGGGTTGAAGGAAGTCCTATTTGACCAATTAAAATGATTTATTTTTAATTTATTTTCTTTATTTAAAAAAAAAAAAAAAAAAACTATATGAGGAATAAAACTAAAAACCTTACAGGATCAGCTGGTCTCCCATCCATGCACTACCAAGGGTAAAGCCTGCTTAGCTTTTTAAATCAGGCTTGATCTGGCACTCTCATACCAGTACAACTAGAAGCGGAAACTGGGTTGAAGGAAGTCCTATTTGACCAATTAAAATGATTTATTTTTGATTTATATGAATTAAAAAAAATAATAATAAAATGAAAAAAAAAACCTATATGAGGAATAAAACTGAACAGCTTAAAGGATCAGGTGGTCTCCCATTCATGCACTACCCAGGGTCAAGCCTGCTTAGCTTTCTAAATCACGCTTGATCTGGCACTCTCATACCAGTACAACTAGAAGTGTAAACTGGGTTGAAGGATGTCCTATTTGACCAATTAAAATGATTTATTTTTGATTTTTATGAAAAAAAAAAAAAAAAAAAAAAAAACCTATATGAGGAATAAAACTGAACAGCTTAAAGGATCAGGTGGTCTCCAATTCATGCACTACCCAGGGTCAAGCCTGCTTAACTTTTCAAATCAGGCTCGACCTGGCACTCTCATACCAGTACAACTAGAAGTGGAAACTGGGTTGAAGGAAGTCCTATTTGACCAATTAAAATGATTTATTTTTAATTTATTTTCTTTATTTAAAAAAAAAAAAAAAAAAAAAAAAAAAACCTATATGAGGAATAAAACTGAACAGCTTAAAGGATCAGGTGGTCTCCCATCCATGCACTACCCAGGGTCAAGCCTGCTTAGCTTTTTAAATCAGGCTCGATCTGGCACTCTCATACCAGTACAACTAGAAGTGGAAACTGGGTTGAAGGAAGTCCTATTTGACCAATTAAAATGATTTATTTTTAATTTATTTTCTTTATTTAAAAAAAAAAAAAAAAACTATATGAGGAATAAAACTAAAAACCTTACAGGATCAGCTGGTCTCCCATCCATGCACTACCAAGGGTAAAGCCTGCTTAGCTTTTTAAATCAGGCTTGATCTGGCACTCTCATACCAGTACAACTAGAAGCGGAATCTGGGTTGAAGGAAGTCCTATTTGACCAATTAAAATGATTTATTTTTAATTTATTTTCTTTATTTAAAAAAAAAAAAAAACTATATGAGGATAAAACTGAACAGCTTAAAGGATCAGCTGGTCTCCCATCCATGCACTACCCAGGGTCAAGCCTACTTAGCTTCTTAAATCAGGCTTGATCTGGCACTCTCATACCAGTACAACTAGAACTGGAAACTGGGTTGAAGGAAGTCCTATTTGACCAATTAAAATGATTTATTTTTAATTTATTTTCTTTATTTAAAAAAAAAAAAAAAAAACTATATGAGGAATAAAACTAAAAGCCTTACAGGATCAGCTGGTCTCCCATCCATGCACTACCAAGGGTAAAGCCTGCTTAGCTTTTTAAATCAGGCTTGATCTGGCACTCTCATACCAGTACAACTAGAAGCGGAAACTGGGTTGAAGGAAGTCCTATTTGACCAATTAAAATGATTTATTTTTGATTTATATGAATTTAAAAAAATAATAATAAAATGAAAAAAAAAAACCTATATGAGGAATAAAACTGAACAGCTTAAAGGATCAGGTGGTCTCCCATTCATGCACTACCCAGGGTCAAGCCTGCTTAGCTTTCTAAATCACGCTTGATCTGGCACTCTCATACCAGTACAACTAGAAGTGTAAACTGGGTTGAAGGATGTCCTATTTGACCAATTAAAATGATTTATTTTCGATTTTTATGAAAAAAAAAAAAAAAAAAAAAAACCTATATGAGGAATAAAACTGAACAGCTTAAAGGATCAGGTGGTCTCCAATTCATGCACTACCCAGGGTCAAGCCTGCTTAGCTTTTTAAATCAGGCTTGATCTGGCACTCTCATACCAGTACAACTAGAAGTGGAAACTGGGTTGAAGGAAGTCCTATTTGACCAATTAAAATGATTTATTTTTAATTTATTTTCGTTATTTAAAAAAAAAAAAAAAAAAAAAAAAACCTATATGAGGAATAAAACTGAACAGCTTAAAGGATCAGGTGGTCTCCCATCTATGCACTACCCAGGGTCAAGACTGCTTAGCTTTTTAAATCAGGCTTGATCTGGCACTCTCATACCAGTACAACTAGAAGTGGAAACTGGTTTGAAGGAAGTCCTATTTGACCAATTAAAATGATTTATTTTTGATTTATATGAATTAAAAAAAATAAATTAATTAAAAAAATAACCTATATGAGGAATAAAACTGAACAGCTTAAAGGATCAGGTGGTCTCCCAGCCATGCACTACCCAGGGTCAAGCCTGCTTAGCTTTTTAAATCACGCTTGATCTGGCACTCTCATACCAGTACAACTAGAAGTGGAAACTCGGTTGAAGGATGTCCTATTTGACCAATTAAAATGATTTATTTTTGATTTTTATGAATTAAAAAAAAAAAATTAAAAAAAAATAAAAAAAAAACCTATATGAGGAATAAAACTGAACAGCTTAAAGGATCAGGTGGTCTCCCAGCCATGCACTACCCAGGGTCAAGCCTTCTTAGCTTTTTAAATCAGGCTTGATCTGGCACTCTCATACCAGTACAACTAGAAGTGGAAACTGGGTTGAAGGAAGTCCTATTTGACCAATTAAAATGATTTATTTTTGATTTATATGAATTAAAAAAAAAATTAAAAAATTAAAAAAAAAACCTATATGAGGAATAAAACTGAACAGCTTAAAGGATCAGCTGGTCTCCCATCCATGCACTACCCAGGGTCAAGCCTGCTTAGCTTTTTAAATCACGCTTGATCTGGCACTCTCATTCCAGTACAACTAGAAGTGGAAACTGGGTTGAAGGATGTCCTATTTGACCAATTAAAATGATTTATTTTTAACTTATTTTCATTATTTAAAAAAAAAAAAAAACCTATATGAGGATAAAACTGAACAGCTTAAAGGATCAGCTGGTCTCCCATCCATGCACTACCCAGGGTCAAGCCTGCTTAGCTTTTTAAATCACGCTTGATCTGGCACTCTCATACCAGTACAACTAGAAGTGGAAACTGGGTTGAAGGATGTCCTATTTGACCAATTAAAATGATTTATTTTTGATTTTTATGAATTAAAAAAAAAAAAAAAAAAAAAAAAAAAAAAACTATATGGGGAATAAAACTGAACAGCTTAAAGGATCAGGTGGTCTCCCATCCATGCAGTACCCAGGGTCAAGCCTGCTTAACTTTTTAAATCAGGCTCGACCTGGCACTCTCATACCAGTACAACTAGAAGTGGAAACTGGGTTGAAGGAAGTCCTATTTGACCAATTAAAATGATTTATTTTTAATTTATTTTCGTTATTTAAAAAAAAAAAAAAAAAAAAAAAAAAAAAACCTATATGAGGAATAAAACTGAACAGCTTAAAGGATCAGGTGGTCTCCCATCCATGCACTACCCAGGGTCAAGCCTGCTTAGCTTTTTAAATCAGGCTCGATCTGGCACTCTCATACCAGTACAACTAGAAGTGGAAACTGGGTTGAAGGAAGTCCTATTTGACCAATTAAAATGATTTATTTTTAATTTATTTTCTTTATTTAAAAAAAAAAAAAAAAAAAAAAAAAAAAAAAAAAAAAAAAAAAAAAAAACTATATGAGGAATAAAACTGAAAAGCGTAAAGGATCAGGTGGTCTTCCATCCAAGCACTACCCAGGGTCAAGCCTGCTTAGCTTTCTAAATCAGGCTTGATCTGGCACTTTTATACCAGTACAACTAGAAGTGGAAACTGGGTTGAAGGAAGTCCTATTTGACCAATTAAAATGATTTATTTTTAACTTATTTTCTTTATTTAAAAAAAAAAAAAAACTATATGAGGATAAAACTGAACAGCTTAAAGGATCAGCTGGTCTCCCATCCATGCACTACCCAGGGTCAAGCCTACTTAGCTTCTTAAATCAGGCTTGATCTGGCACTCTCATACCAGTACAACTAGAACTGGAAACTGGGTTGAAGGAAGTCCTATTTGACCAATTAAAATGATTTATTTTTAATTTATTTTCTTTATTTAAAAAAAAAAAAAAAACTATATGAGGAATAAAACTAAAAACCTTACAGGATCAGCTGGTCTCCCATCCATGCACTTCCAAGGGTCAAGCCTGCTTAGCTTTTTAAATCAGGCTTGATCTGGCACTCTCATACCAGTACAACTAGAAGCGGAAACTGGGTTGAAGGAAGTCCTATTTGACCAATTAAAATGATTTATTTTTGATTTATATGAATTAAAAAAAATAATAATAAAATGAAAAAAAAAACCTATATGAGGAATAAAACTGAACAGCTTAAAGGATCAGGTGGTCTCCCATTCATGCACTACCCAGGGTCAAGCCTGCTTAGCTTTCTAAATCACGCTTGATCTGGCACTCTCATACCAGTACAACTAGAAGTGTAAACTGGGTTGAAGGATGTCCTATTTGACCAATTAAAATGATTTATTTTTGATTTTTATGAAAAAAAAAAAAAAAAAAAAAAAAAAACCTATATGAGGAATAAAACTGAACAGCTTAAAGGATCAGGTGGTCTCCCATTCATGCACTACCCAGGGTCAAGCCTGCTTAGCTTTTTAAATCAGGCTTGATCTGGCACTCTCATACCAGTACAACTAGAAGTGGAAACTGGGTTGAAGGAAGTCCTATTTGACCAATTAAAATGATTTATTTTTAATTTATTTTCTTTATTTAATAAAAAAAAAAAAAAACAAACAAAAAAAAAAACCTATATGAGGAATAAAACTGAACAGCTTAAAGGATCAGGTGGTCTCCCATCTATGCACTACCCAGGGTCAAGACTGCTTAGCTTTTTAAATCAGGCTTGATCTGGCACTCTCATACCAGTACAACTAGAAGTGGAAACTGGTTTGAAGGAAGTCCTATTTGACCAATTAAAATGATTTATTTTTGATTTATATGAATTAAAAAAAATAAATTAATTAAAAAAATAACCTATATGAGGAATAAAACTGAACAGCTTAAAGGATCAGGTGGTCTCCCAGCCATGCACTACCCAGGGTCAAGCCTGCTTAGCTTTTTAAATCAGGCTTGATCTGGCACTCTCATTTCAGTACAACTAGAAGTGGAAACTGGGTTGAAGGATGTCCTATTTGACCAATTAAAATGATTTATTTTTAATTTATTTTCTTTATTTAAAAAAAAAAAAAAAAAAAAAAACCTATGTGAGGAATAAAACTGAACAGCTTAAAGTATCAGGTGGACTCCCAGCCATGCACTACCCAGGGTCAAGCCTGCTTAGCTTTTTAAATCAGGCTTGATCTGGCACTCTCATACCAGTACAACTAGAAGTGGAAACTTGGTTGAAGGATGTCCTATTTGACCAATTAAAATGATTTATTTTTGATTTTTATGAAAAAAAAAAAAAAAAAAAAAAAACAATATGAGGAATAAAACTGAACAGCTTAAAGGATCAGGTGGTCTCCCATCCATGCACTACCCAGGGTCAAGCCTGCTTAGCTTTTTAAATCAGGCTTGATCTGGCACTCTCATACCAGTACAACTAGAAGTGGAAACTGGGTTGAAGGATGTCCTATTTGACCAATTAAAATGATTTATTTTTAACTTATTTTCTTTATTTAAAAAAAAAAAAAACCTATATGAGGATAAAACTGAACAGCTTAAAGGATCAGCTGGTCTCCCATCCATGCACTAACCAGGGTCAAGCCTGCTTAGCTTCTTAAATCAGGCTTGATCTGGCACTCTCATACCAGTACAACTAGAAGTGGAAACTGGGTTGAAGGAAGTCCTATTTGACCAATTAAAATGATTTATTTTTAATTTATTTTCTTTATTTAAAAAAAAAAAAAAAAAAAAAAAAAAACCTATATGAGGAATAAAACTGAACAGCTTAAAGGATCAGGTGGTCTCCCATCTATGCACTACCCAGGGTCAAGACTGCTTAGCTTTTTAAATCAGGCTTGATCTGGCACTCTCATACCAGTACAACTAGAAGTGGAAACTGGTTTGAAGGAAGTCCTATTTGACCAATTAAAATGATTTATTTTTGATTTATATGAATTAAAAAAAATAAATTAATTAAAAAAATAACCTATATGAGGAATAAAACTGAACAGCTTAAAGGATCAGGTGGTCTCCCAGCCATGCACTACCCAGGGTCAAGCCTGCTTAGCTTTTTAAATCAGGCTTGATCTGGCACTCTCATACCAGTACAACTAGAAGTGGAAACGAGGTTGAAGGAAGTCCTATTTGACCAATTAAAATGATTTATTTTTAATTTATTTTCTTTATTTTAAAAAAAAAAAAAAAAAAAAAAAAAAAAAAACTATATGAGGAATAAAACTGAAAACCTTACAGGATCAGGTGGTCTCCCATCCACGCACTACCCAGGGTAAAGCCTTCTTAGCTTTTTAAATCTGGCTTGATCTGGCACTCTCATACCAGTACAACTAAAAGTGGAAACTGGGTTGAAGGAAGTCCTATTTGACCAATTAAAATGATTTATTTTTGATTTATATGAATTAAAAAAAAAATTAAAAAATTAAAAAAAAAACCTATATGAGGAATAAAACTGAACAGCTTAAAGGATGAGGTGGTCTCCCATCCATGCACTACCCAGGGTCAAGCCTGCTTAGCTTTTTAAATCACGCTTGATCTGGCACTCTCATACCAGTACAACTAGAAGTGGAAACTCGGTTGAAGGATGTCCTATTTGACCAATTAAAATGATTTATTATTGATTTTTATGAATTAAAAAAAAAAAATTAAAAAAAAATTAAAAAAAAAAAAACTATATGAGGAATAAAACTGAAAACCTTACAGGATCAGGTGGTCTCCCATCCACGCACTACCCAGGGTAAAGCCTTCTTAGCTTTTTAAATCAGGCTTGATCTGGCACTCTCATACCAGTACAACTAGAAGTGGAAACTGGGTTGAAGGAAGTCCTATTTGACCAATTAAAATGATTTATTTTTGATTTATATGAATTAAAAAAAAAATTAAAAAATTAAAAAAAAAAACTATATGAGGAATAAAACTGAACAGCTTAAAGGATCAGCTGGTCTCCCATCCATGCACTAC
>NC_071116.1:20595000-20597500 GCF_024256425.1 Clarias gariepinus | reverse complement strand
AATCAGGCTTGATCTGGCACTCTCATACCAGTACAA
The DNA here is from genome assembly GCF_024256425.1 of Clarias gariepinus. Taxonomy (NCBI): domain Eukaryota; kingdom Metazoa; phylum Chordata; class Actinopteri; order Siluriformes; family Clariidae; genus Clarias; species Clarias gariepinus. The sequence goes on along the minus strand of NC_071116.1, from coordinate 20,597,464 downwards.
CTAGAAGTGGAAACTGGGTTGAAGGAAGTCCTATTTGACCAATTAAAATGATTTATTTTTAATTTATTTTCTTTATTTAAAAAAAAAAAAAAAAAACTATATGAGGAATAAAACTAAAAACCTTACAGGATCAGGTGGTCTCCCATCCATGCACTACCCAGGGTAAAGCCTGATTAGCTTTTTAAATCAGGCTTGATCTGGCACTCTCATACCAGTACAACTAGAAATGGAAACTGGGTTGAAGGAAGTCCTATTTGACCAATTAAAATGATTTATTTTTAATTTATTTTCTTTATTTAAAAAAAAAAAAAAAAAAAAAAAAAAAAAAAAAAAACTATATGAGGAATAAAACTGAAAAGCGTAAAGGATCAGGTGGTCTTCCATCCAAGCACTACCAAGGGTCAAGCCTGCTTAGCTTTCTAAATCAGGCTTGATCTGGCACTTTTATACCAGTACAACTAGAAGTGGAAACTGGGTTGAAGGAAGTCCTATTTGACCAATTAAAATGATTTATTTTTAACTTATTTTCTTTATTTAAAAAAAAAAAAAAAAAACCTATATGAGGATAAAACTGAACAGCTTAAAGGATCAGCTGGTCTCCCATCCATGCACTACCCAGCGTCAAGCCTACTTAGCTTCTTAAATCAGGCTTGATCTGGCACTCTCATACCAGTACAACTAGAAGTGGAAACTGGGTTGAAGGAAGTCCTATTTGACCAATTAAAATGATTTATTTTTAATTTATTTTCTTTATTTAAAAAAAAAAAAAAAAACTATATGAGGAATAAAACTAAAAACCTTACAGGATCAGGTGGTCTCCCATCCATGCACTACCCAGGGTAAAGCCTGCTTAGCTTTTTAAATCAGGCTTGATCTGGCACTCTCATACCAGTACAACTAGAAGTGGAAACTGGGTTGAAGGAAGTCCTATTTGACCAATTAAAATGATTTATTTTTGATTTATATGAATAAAAAAAAAAAAAAAAAAAAAAAAAACCTATATGAGGAATAAAACTGAACAGCTTAAAGGATCAGGTGGTCTCTCATCCATGCACTACCCAGGGTCAAGCCTGCTTAGCTTTTTAAATCAGGCTTGATCTGGCACTCTCATACCAGTACAACTAGAAGTGGAAACTTGGTTGAAGGAAGTCCTATTTGACCAATTAAAATGATTTATTTTTAACTTATTTTCTTTATTTAAAAAAAAAAAAAAACTATATGAGGATAAAACTGAACAGCTTAAAGGATCAGCTGGTCTCCCATGCATGCACTACCCAGGGTCAAGCCTACTTAGCTTCTTAAATCAGGCTTGATCTGGCACTCTCATACCAGTACAACTAGAAGTGGAAACTGGGTTGAAGGAAGTCATATTTGACCAATTAAAATGATTTATTTTTAATTTATTTTCTTTATTTAAAAAAAAAAAAAAAAACTATATGAGGAATAAAACTAAAAACCTTACAGGATCAGGTGGTCTCCCATCCATGCACTACCCAGGGTAAAGCCTGCTTAGCTTTTTAAATCAGGCTTGATCTGGCACTCTCATACCAGTTCAACTAGAAGTGGAAACTGGGTTGAAGGAAGTCCTATTTGACCAATTAAAATGGTTTATTTTTAACTTATTTTCTTTATTTAAAAAAAAAAAAAAAAACCTATATGAGGATAAAACTGAACAGCTTAAAGGATCAGCTGGTCTCCCATCCATGCACTAACCAGGGTCAAGCCTGCTTAGCTTTTTAAACCAGGCTTGATCTGGCACTCTCATACCAGTACAACTAGAAGTGGAAACTTGGTTGAAGGATGTCCTATTTGACCAATTAAAATGATTTATTTTTTATTTTTATGAAAAAAAAAAAAAAAAAAAAAAACCAATATGAGGAATAAAACTAAACAGCTTAAAGGATCAGGTGGTCTCCCATCCATGCACTACCCAGGGTCAAGCCTGCTTAGCTTTTTAAATCAGGCTTGATCTGGCACTCTCATACCAGTACAACTAGAAGTGGAAACTGGGTTGAAGGATGTCCTATTTGACCAATTAAAATGATTTATTTTTAACTTATTTTCTTTATTTAAAAAAAAAAAAAACCTATATGAGGATAAAACTGAACAGCTTAAAGGATCAGCTGGTCTCCCATCCATGCACTAACCAGGGTCAAGCCTGCTTAGCTTCTTAAATCAGGCTTGATCTGGCACTCTCATACCAGTACAACTAGAAGTGGAAACTAGGTTGAAGGAAGTCCTATTTGACCAATTAAAATGATTTATTTTTAATTTATTTTCTTTTTTTTTTTTTTTTTTTTTTTTTTAAAAAAAAAAAAAAAAAAAAAAAACTATATGAGGAATAAAACTGAAAACCCTACAGGATCAGGTGGTCTCCCATCCATGCACTACCCAGGGTAAAGCCTTCTTAGCTTTTTAAATCAGGCTTGATCTGGCACTCTCATACCAGTACAACTAGAAGTGG